>NC_035437.2:142287146-142417810 GCF_002127325.2 Helianthus annuus | reverse complement strand
TTGCTCTTAATTTTCTTGACTGTATATCTCTTAAATGTCAACATATATGTGTGTGATTTAGTTTACGAAGATTTTTCAATGCCGAGAACCTCGATCAGAGAGTAAATAAAGCGTAAGGTTCAAATTGGTGTAAAACAAAAACGGGATATACCGGGCTAGGATTCGAGTTACAGGAAAAAGGGCCAAACCACCCACCCAAGAATGGAATCGTCGAGCGAAAACACTTGACAGCCTCTTGGAAGAAGCTTTTCTTGCCACCAGACGTTTCTCCATCAATTACAAATCTGATGCCCGTCACTAAACACATTCCTTAGATGATAGCCATTTTTTAGTGTTTATTTTTTGGTGTCTAATCCGCATATATATCACCATTGCTCTTTATTTTCTTGACTGTATATCTCTTAAATGTCAACATATACACGTGTGATTTAGTTTACCAAGATTTTTCAATGCCGAGAACCTCGATAAGAGAGTAAAAAATGCATAAGTTTCAAAATTGTGTAAAACTAAAACGGGATATACCGGGCTAGGATTCGAGTTAGAAGAACAAGGGCCAAACCACCCACCCAAGAATCGATTTGTCGAGCGAAAACACTTGACAACCTCCTAGAAGCAGTTTTTCTTGCCACCAGACCTTTCTCCGTCTATTAGGAATCTGATTCCGTCACTAAACACATTCCTTAAATTGTAGCCATTTTTGAGTGTTTATTTTTTGGTGTCTAATCCGCATATATATCACCATTGCTCTTGATTTTCTTGACTGTATATCTCTTAAATGTCAACATATACACGTGTGATTTAGTTTACGAAGATTTTTCAATGTCGAGAACCTCGATCAGAGAGTAAAAAATGTGGAAGGTTCAAAATGGTGTAAAACTAAAACGGGATAAACCGGGCTTGGATTCGAGTTATAGGAACAAGGGCTAAACCACCCACCCAAGAATGGAATCGTCGAACGAAAACACTTGACAACCTCCCTGAAGCAGCTTTTCTTTCCACCAGATATTTCTCCATCAATTAAGAATATGATTCCATCACTGAACACATTCCTTAAATTGTAGCCATTTTTTGAGCGTTTATTTTTTGGTGTCTAATCCGCATATATATCACCATTGCACTTGATATTCTTGACTGTATATCTCTTAAATGTCAAGATATACACGTTTGATTTAGTTTACGAAGATTTTTCAATTCTGAGAACCTCGACCAGAGAGTAAAAACTTCGGAAGTTTCAAAATGGTGTAAAACTAAAACCGGATATACCCAGCTAGGATTCGAGTAACAGGAACAATGGACAAACCACCCACCCAAGAATCGAATCGTCGAGCGAGAACACATAACACTTAGAAATCTGATTCCGTCACTAAACACATTCCTTAAATTGTAGACATTTTTTGAGTGTTTATTTTTTGGTGTCTAATCCGCATATATATCACCATTATTCTTGATTTCTTTGACTGTATATCTCTTAAATGTAAACATATACACGTGTGATTTAGTTTACGAAGATTTTTCATTGCCGAGAAACTCGATCAGTGAGTAAGAAAGGCGTAAGGTTCAAAATGGTATTAAACTAAAATGGGGTATACCAAGCTAGGATTCGAGTTACAGGAAAAAGGGCCAAACCACTCACCCATGAATGGAATCGTCGACCGAAAACACTTGACAACCTCCTGGAAGCAGCTTGTCTTGCACCAGACCTTTCTCCATCAATTAGTGACCTGATTCCTTCACTAAACACATTCCTTAAATTGTTGTCATTTTTTGAGCGTTTATTTTTTGGTGTCTAATCCGTATATATATCACCATTGCTCTTGATTTTCTTCGCTGTATATCTCTTTAATGTCGACATATACACGTGTGATTTAGTTTACGAAGATTTTTCAATTCCGAGAACCTCGACCAGAGAGTAAAATAGTCGGAACGTTCAAAATGGTGTAAAACTAAAACGGGATATACCGAGCTAGGATTCGAGTTACAGGAACAAGGGACAAGCCACCCACCCAAGAATGGAATCGTCGAGCGAAAACACTTAACAACCTCCTGGAAGCAGCTTTTCTTGCCACCAGACCTTTCTCTATCAATTAGGATTCTGATTCCGTCACTAAACACATTCCTTAAATTGTAGCTATTTTTTGAGTGTTTATTTTTTGGTGTCTAATCCGCATATATAGCACCATTGCTCTGGATTTTCTTGACTGTATATCTCTTAAATGTCAACATACACACGTGTGATTTAGTTTACGGAGATTTTTTAATGCCAGGAACCTCGATCAAAGAGTAAAAAGGCGTATGGTTCAAAATGGTGTAAAACTAAATCAGGATATACCGAGCTAGAATTCGAGGTATAGGAACAAGCGCCAACCCACCCACCCAGTAATGGAGTCGTCGAGCGAAAACACATGACAACCTCCTGGATGCAGCTTTTCTTGCCACCAGACCTTTTTCCATCAATTAGGAATCTGATTCCGTCACAAAACACATTCCTTAAATTGTAGCTATTTTTGAGCGTTTATTTTTTGGTGTCTAATCCGCATATATATCACCATTGCTCTTGGTTTTCTTGACTGTATATCTCTTAAATGTCAACATATACACGGGTGATTTAGTTTACGAAGATTTTTCCATGTCGAGAACCTCGATCAGGGAGTTAAAAAGTGTAAGGTTCAAAATAGTGTAAAACTAAAACGAGATATTACGGGCTAGGATTCGAGTTACAGGAACAAGGGCTAAAACACCCAACCAAGAGTGGAATCGTCAAGCGGAAACATGTGACAACCTCCTGGAAGCGACTTTTCTTGCCACCAGACCATTCTCCATCAATTTGGAATCCGATTCCTTCACTAAACACATACCTTAAATTGTAGCTATTTTTTGAGTGTTTATTTTTTGGTATCTAATCCGCATATATATCATCATTGCTCTGGATTTTGTTGACTGTATATCTCTTAAATGTCAAGAAATTCACGTGTGATTTAGTTTACGAAGATTTTTCATTGCCGAGAACCTTGATCAGAGAGTAAAACAGGCGTAAGTGCCAAAATGGTGTAAAACTAAAACAGGATATACCAGGCTAGGACTCGAGTTACAAGAACAAGGGCTGAACCACCCACCCATGAATGGAATCGTCGAGCGAAAACACGTGACAGCCTCCTGGAAGCAGCTTTTCTTGCCACCAGACCTTTCTCCATCAGATAGGAATCCGATGCCGTCACTAAACACATTCCTTAAATTGTAGCCATTTTTTGAGTGTTTATTTTTTGATGTGTAATCCGCATATATATCACCATTGCTCTTGATTTTCTTGACTTTATATCTCTTAAATGTCAAGATATATACGTGTGATTTAGTTTACGAAGACTTTTCAATGCCCAGAACCTCGATCAGAGACTAAAACAGGCGAAGTTTCAAAATAGTGTAAAACTAAACGGGATATACCAGGCTAGGATTCGAGTTACACAAAAAAGGGCCAAACCACCCACCCAAGAATGGAGTCGTCGAGCAAAAACACTTGACAACCTCCTGGAAGCAGCTTTTCTTACCAACATACCTTTCTCCATCAATTAGGAATCTGATTCCGTCACTAAACACATTGCTTAAATTGTAGCTACTTTTTGATTGTTTATTTTTTGGTGTCTAATCCGCATATATATCTCCATTGCTCTTAATTTTCTTGAGTGTATTTCTCTTAAATGTCAACATATACACGTGTGATTTAGTTTACAAAGATTTCTCAATGCCGAGAAACTCGATCAGAGAGTAAAAAAGGGTAAGGTTCAAAATGGTGTAAAACTAAACTGGATATACCAGGCTAGGATTCGAGTTACATGAACAAGGGCCAAACTACCCACCCAAGAATGGAATCGTCGAGCGAAAACACTTGACAACCTCCTAGAAGCAGCTTTTCTTCCTACAAGACCTTTCTCCATCAATTAGGAATCTGATTCCGTCACTAAACACATTCATTAAATTGTAGCCATTTTTTGTGTGTTTATTTTTTGGTGTCTAATCCCCTTATAAATCACCATTACTCTTGATATTTTTGACTGTATATCTGTTAAATGTCATATACACCTGTGATTTAGTTTACGAAGATTTTTCAATGCCGAGAACCTCGATCAGAGAGTAAAAAAGGCGTAAGGTTCAAAATGGTGTAAAACTAAAACGGGATATACCAAGCTTGGATTCGAGTTACAGGAACAAGGGCAAAACCACCCACCCAAGAATGGAACCGTCGAGCGAAAACACTTGACAACCTCCTAGAAGTAGCTTTTGTTACCAACAGACCTTTCTCCATCAATTAGGAATCTGATTCCATCACTCAACACATTGCTTAAATTGTAGCCATTTTTGAGCGTTTATTTTTTTATGACTAATCCGTATATATATCACCATTGCTCTTGATTTTCATCACTGTATATATGTTAAATTAATTACATAGGCGAACACACCATTTTTATTTATAAATTGTTATATAGTTATCGAGTTGGTATATACTTTCTAAAAACTAGTATTAATTTCTGTCATTAAACTTATTTTTTTAACAATAAAATCCTCCTTTTGGGCACCCCAAAACTCGAACTCCACCACTGGTGTAAATTTCTTAGTTAAACATATGTTTCCCTCGATCTCTAGGTTTTTTTTATTCAAAATTTATGTGACTTTATATTTATTGACGTATTTTTTTTAACGTACAACAAAATCAATCTCGAGCATTTTTGGGGCATCCACTGGACCAAACGGAGTACTCCGAGAGTAACCCGAGTCCATCACCAACTCCGGGGAAAATCTGGTAACCCACCCACCCATAGGCACTGATGTGTGTCGGTGTATATATAATTTAGATATGTAATTAAGCCCTTTTTACACCTTTAGCCAAGTTTTAAATTTATAAAACACGATATTCACTAACACTAAACACACATATGGGCAAGTGCACCCATCGTGGACGTAGTATAGTGTTGGTAAGATACCGAGGTCATCCAAGGACACAAGAGCTTTTAATACCGGTTTATCCTCAACGTCTAATCAAATCAAAAAGTGAGAAAAATGTTTTTAAGCTAAGAAAATAAAAACTAACTAAATGCTGAAAAATAAAATAAAAATAAAAACAGATAGACAAGATGAATCACTTGGATCCGACTCGTGTATTAGTATAACCTTTGATTATTTTCGCACTTTTGCACTTGTTTAAGAGATTATCTTAGTTATTGTAGTAGGCCCCTCTTTTGAAGGCGACGTTACCCTCAACCCAGTAGTTTGAGTCAGCAAGGATACAATCCTAAAGGGTTGGATTATTGGGAGATAATGAATTAAGTTATTAATGCAAATTATGGTAGGCCCCGCTTTTAGCGATGACGTTACCCTCGACTAAGTAGTCTGAGTCAGTAGGGATACAGTCCTAAATAGCCGGGTTATAGTATTGATAGTAGTTAACTTATGAGGGGGTCAAAGAGTTTGGATCCCCGCCATCCAATACCTATGGGCATTGAAGGAGATCCTACTAAATTTGACCCAGGTCCCTTGCAGGACCTCTAAACGCTGAAAAAGGGCAAGACCCTTACCAAACCGTTCCCTTAACCCCCGACCAGGTAGCCAACATACCTCCATATAGACCGTGGAGATATGAATGGTGAAAATCTTTTATTTTATATAGACAGTAAAATAATGCCAAGACACCACGGACAAACGATAAGGAAAGATCACCTTCAACATAAGCAACTAGTTATTAAAGTCATTAATACAAAACCAAATAAAAAGTGCAAAAGATTAAAAATAAAAAGTATTATACTAAACACTTGTCTTCACCAAGTGATGTAAGAGACTTAGGCAAACATGGCCTTGATTGTCAAGAACTCTTACGATCAATCTTGGATCCCGAGACGGCTCACACACTCTACGATGGACAATGGATGATGGTGGTGGATGATGGTGTTATGGTGGTGGTGGGTGGTGGATGAAGTGTGAGAGAGGTGGTGTGCCAAGGGATGGATTGGAATGAAGCCAAGCACTCCTATTTATAGGCTGAATAGAAGGCTGGGCACGGCCCCGTGTCCGCTGGACACGGCCCCGTGCCCGTCTGACACTCTCTCTCCTCATTAATTGTAATTCGCAATTACAATTAATGCGCCTGCTGTACTTTCACCACGCCCCCGTGCTCACTGGACACGGCCCCGTGGTGGGCAATAGAAGCTTCTACAAGTTTGTCTTTTCTGCTGCTTCTTGGGCACGGCCCCGTGCTGGCTGAGCACGGGGCGTGTTCAGGCTTCTGTTTTCTCTTCTTTGCTTGGGAGGATGCCGTTGAGGGTTCGGGTGTAACACCTCGAAAATTTACGTCCATTAATGTATTGACACGTGTCATAGACTTTGCATATGCGAAAACATACTTTAGAGGGACTAAAGTTGACAAACAGTGAAAACTATGGAACGTAAGGGTCCAAAGTGTCAACAATGGATAAATTGACTCTATAATAACCCTACATGGTGTTTATAACCCTAAACGGATAGATCATGGATCATACGAAGCGGAAAATGCACGAAAGTAAGGAATTTCAAACTACAGGGACTAAAAGTGTCAACATGTTGAATTTATACCTCTGAGTGATCTTTTAGCAGCCCCGAAGCTTTGTAATGCTAGAATATACTCACTAGAATATGTGGTAAAAATTTCATGAAGTTTCGTTATCGTATGAGAAAGTTATGGCCAAAACCGTACTTGAGGGGTTAAAAGCGTCAACGTCGAATTTCATGACCTTTCGGGTGAGCGCAAAGTTAACCGAGGACATTACCATGTTGGTAAATGTCCCAAGGTTCTTAAAAATCAGATTTGAAGGTCTAAGGGTCAAAATAAATAGCCAAAACCTCGATTGCGAAGAACAGGGACCAAAACTGCAACATTTGAGCAAAGTTTGGGACTGCAGACCCCAGGCGGCCCGCCTGGGCTGCCTTAAGCGGGCCGCGTGACCCTGCCAGCATCAGAAATTCGCAAATATCAGATTTTGGGTCAGTTTTATGAGTTGATGACAGCTATTTTCACCTCCCAAACCCTCCAATCAACTCTTATGCATGTAAGGACACTTGTGAACATCTCACAACATCAGAAACACCCTTAAATCTGATCAAAATCACCACAATTGAGTTCTTGAGTTAGAAAACAAGAACACTTGAAACTTCAAAAATTTACAAGGCAACTCCTGGAGTTTTCTGGACATCAAGGAACCTTCATAGTGATCCCTAAGCTTCAATAGGACTCTTGTAAGCATTCGTAACCTTCTCTAATTCGTTCTAGCTTTGATCATTAGCCGAAAGTCAATCCGTCATAGTTATAGTTTGACTTTTCGATTAAACGATTAGGGCTCAGCCATTTCTCAAATTGAAAGTACCTATAAGTTGGTATTTATGTGGGAAACAAACCCTCAAAAGGGTATTCTCTGATTCCCACTCTAAGCATGCTATTTGTCGAGTCAAAGTTGTTCTTAAAAAGTCAACAGGAAGTGTTTTTGCAAATAATAGTATAAATGGTAATGTAGATGACATGCAATCAGTTTGATCATAAAAAATAACTTTATAATAAATGTAAGAATATGTTTTATCATGATCAACTCGACAATCTTTAGTTTAAACTCGGATCGGAACCGAAAGTCTTATAAAACGACTTTTACTTTGACTATCGATTCGGATCCGTGCATGCATGTTTGAGATCTGCATTAGAGCTTATTTTGGACCATTTATATTTAAGTTTAACTCTCTGGAATTTTTACAACTTGAGTCCATGCTTCACCGATTCATATGCATGTTTCCGATTTATGCTTAAAGTTGACTATTTTGCCCTTTTTGCTAAAAAACGTGATTTTTGGAAAAGTGAAAGAGTAGAAACCTTTATTACTAATTTATAAACTCGCACCGAAAATTTGATATCAGTTGGAGGTCCAGATTTAGAGTTATGCTCGATATCGTAAAACTAAAGCTTTATGTTAAATAAACGGCGTAAATAGCATGTAACCTATTTAAGCCCACTTTTTGATATAAAACTTTTTACCCACTGATGTTATATAATATTTTGGGATTTTTGAAGATTTTTATTTAATTTTTGGCTGATCGTATCATAGGTCTCTAAATTTGATTCGGTTAATACCGGTTTTGACCTTTTAAGCCATAAAATGAGTTTTATAAATCCTTTTGACCCCAAACCTTTTTCTACTGATTTTATTTGTCAAATAAATTATTTTGAGCATTCTGGAAATATAAAAATCTCAGCTTTCTTTTGAAAACCCGGAAACGGCTCTAAATCGCCTTTCTAAGCGTTTTAAACGCATAGTATGTACTATAACCATATTAAGCATATAAGATCTATACCTACTGAAGTATTTAGCATATTTTTATATAATAACAGTAAGTATAAGTTTTTGAGCTCAGGTTTCCAGTTTTGACATTTTTAGCCCTTGTGAAATTACCAAAATACCCCTACGGTGCATAGTTTGATTTTAAATGATAAGTTTCATAAACGGGTCATACCCTACTGTTATAATATGTCAAATTAAGTATATATACTGTATGAATCAGACCTGTAATTCAGATTTCCAGTTTAACTCTTTTATAATCTCTTAAATGACCAAAATGCCCTTATAAGGCATAAATTGAGTTTAAATTCATCCGGGGCATAATAGAACATAACTTGCTGATATTATATCATATTTAAAGCATATTATCTCAGGGAACTTGCATATGACTCTTTTGGATACCCGTAACGCTCTTTTAGCGTTCGGTTCGGTTTATGTAACTAGTTTGCATAAATTGACCGAAACGGGTCAAACGTTATCATTTTTGTCTCAAAATCCAGAATGTGTTTAGTATACCCATATTATACAAGTATTCAAACTTGTCGGGTCTAAATCACATTCTATCCGGTCTTCGCTTAATCGTGCGCTTGAACCGTATCATCCTTAAAACTAACCGGCCTAAGCTTAGGCTTAAATGAAGACCCGTTAGTATTCTAATCGGTTATTTATACCATCATTCCAGACTAGAGCCTTCTGATAAATTGTACCTACGCTTACTTAAGTGAATACGGCTGAGTTATTATAATTCTTGCTATTTAAGACAGGAGCTAGCTCAGGTAAATACTCTTAACTTATTTTCCCTATTACGGGCTTGGGATACGGTAATATAAATACCGCATGGTCAGGTATGGGATTTGAAGACCAATGAGTCGGGAAATCCAAATAACCTGTTTTTAATTCGTATTGCTTGACTGAAACATTGGGGGTTAATGCAACCGTGTCCTGGATATCCTTGACTCATTAAATGCAATGGCCACGACCTAAGCACGGGGTGTAGGCATACACCTGACAGATGCTATATGCTTATTAATTGATTATACCCAATAAGGGATTCCCAATAAGGGAATAGTGGTGTGTCGGTTAATCTTGAAACGGCATAGAACCGGGCCCCGTATGTAGAGCAAGTTATGTAAAACTGATAACATGAGATATAGTTTGTCCCAAGTATAAAAGATTAATCTTGCCTTGTGCATCTTAATCAAGTGTCAAAATAGTTTTGTGCCTTGTGCGCCTAAACCAATTTTCATAAACTCTTTTCAAATGAGTCAGTTAAGTGTATTTACCAGTGAAAACTGACGTATTTTCCAAAGTCTAAGTGACAGGTGCAAGTACGTAATAGGCTGGAAGCTGCTCAGGGCGTTAATAAGGAATCTTGCAAGTTCTAGGCGCCTAAAGTCTGTTGAGCAATATTTAAGTTTTAAGATCCGCCTTTGGATCCTCTACTTTCCGTTGTAATACTTGATATTACTTTATATTCGGATTGTAATATATTTATCTTTTCCTTCCGCTGTGCATTTATATATTGTGTTGTTTGACTATGATGTTATCAACTACGTCACGATACTCCCCACCGGGCCCACCGGTGACACGTGGAAATTCGGGGTGTGACAGGTTGGTATCAGAGCCAACATTGAGTGAATTAAACACTAGCCCTTAGTGTTTAATCTCAATGACACAATAGCACATTCCTTGACCTTCTGAGTCTAGACTTAACTTAGGAATATTCTTAATCCTAATCTAGAATTTTTGCTTCCAAATTTTTGTTGGATATGTCGCCAAGCAAAGAAGCCGTAATAGAAATTCTCCACGTCTGGAGCCTTGAAATGCTGGGCTTCGTACCGCGACCAGGATTAACGTACGACCAAGGAGAGGACATTCAGAACAAAAATGAAGAAGAGACTCCTTTTACTGAAGATCGTTTCCTTAAAAGTCTTTATAACGATATTTATCTTTTGGTCCCTTTGAGGACAACATCATTTCTTTTAAGTCTCTTTTAGAGCAATTCTATACCTCTTTTAAAAACCATTGGGATGTTTTATCTAAATTTCATTTATATCATTATATATGAATATAATATATGAAGTGGATTAAAATAACAATTCTGTTATAAGATCTACCATTATAATAAAATGGAAAAATCTAAAAAGGACAAGACCTAGCCTCGTGTCATATTAAGACCGGCCAAGATGGCAGTTCCTCAATTTAGATTCAGATCCCTATAAACAGTTCGATTTAGAAATTGTTCTGCGATAAATATTAAAAGAATCTTAAGAGTGAAACCTAGCCTGAATGTCATTATAAAGACCTGGCCAAATGGTAAGACCTGTTTAAAAGATTCGTATCCCAGTTAACACCTGAAAACATGTTAACACTCTCGGCAGATGTAATTCATTGGAAATCACACACGTTATTAAGGATTCTTCAAAAGATTCCTAACCCAGTTTAATGATCTCTGAATCCTGGGTTTACATCATCAATTAAGATGATCATATTTTAACCATACGTGGTAATATAGTGCCTACGGGCCCTGCTCTACATGAGCCAAAATACAGTGGTAGCTATGACTCCCTGTCAGAAAGAGGTAATGAACTAGGTTCAAACCTCAAGGCTTTGATTCTCTGAAATCCTAGCTTATAATTTATAAATGTCCTTGTGACTAGGCCTTTGTGCCACCTTAATATCCGTAATGTTTTATAACTAGGATAAATTGTAATGCCTCGATTCTCAGAAATCATGACTTATAAATTAAAATTGTCTACTCAACTAGGCCATTTGTGCTATTACTAACTTATAAATTAGGATTCATGATAAAAATCCTGAATAAAATAAATATTATTCCTTTTTCTGTTAAGTGTATGTATTAAAAGGGAATCTTAAAAGGTTTGACCTAGCTTGAATGTCATTGAAGACCTTGCTAAGATGGTAAAACCTGTTTAGAAGAGATTCAGATCCTGATTAACACTTGAAAACGTGTTAACACTCCCGACAACAGTGATGCGATAAAATCACGCTTGTCATCTCTATATTAGGAACTTCCAAACCCCTTAATTAGCCTATATAATCGCGGAATTATGGCTAATAAACGTCGAACATAATGTACACATCTAAACACCCACCTGGGATGTATACCTACGGGCGAAGACGCATACATGAAAAAGATAGTTTTATTTCATAACTTCTTGTCAAAACAATGAGTTATGGAATTTTCCAATCCAAAGGAATCATTGATTATGTTTTAAAACTTCCCTAGTGATAAGGCGTCTGTGCCATAAAAAAAAAGGGTCCTTTGGAACAAGCCTTTGTGCTATATAAAGTGTCGGTACGACATTGACAGTCGTGACGTATGTCCCCTGTCTAATAAATATGAAGGATTATATTCCGTTCAAACTCCAAAGATGGTTTATCTAAAAACCTAGGCCAAGCATAATCAAATAAATTTAATACTATCTATTGGTCCATATGGTTGAGTTACACCATGACTATTTAATCGCCACGTTCGACAATTCGCTGTATAATTAAACAATTATTATTACATGGTTAGTTAGCCTTCAAAGCTTCACCACGGCTGACTCCTCTGGGGCTCACAATCATCTAGTTAGTCAGAATGATGTACATTGACTAGCCTTTGTGGCAAAATAAATTATCTTCCAAAAGATGACGGTTGTAGTTTCTGACTCTCTGTCCAAAGGTGAAGAACTATGTTCGAACCTTGAGATCTCTGATCCAATAAGATTGCAGCTTATATATTAATTCCTTAAGTGCCATATTTTGTATGTCCTTTGTGACAAGGCCTTCGGGCCTATGATTATTAATGTCCTTCATGACAAGCCTTCCAACTATCTAAAGATTGTCGTTATGACAAGGACAGTTGTGACATTGTGATCCCCAGTCAAAAGGTATTGGACTCGGTCCAAACCATAAACACAATTGATGGTCCTTTTTGACCTAGGCTAAATATAATTCACATACTTTCTAGTAGCATACTATAAGGAAGTTATAAACCTAACACCATTATGGTTTAGTAATACCATGACCTTATAAATCATCCATTACGATGATTCCATAATAACTTGCGTCTAAGCATATGTTATTTTTGGTGTTAGTACCAAAGCTCCAGAATGGAGGTTTCCGACGAAGCACACAGCAATACGGCGGCTAAAAACAAGGATGCAAATATAAATATAAATGTTAATGGCACTACTCTTCAGGCCTTGATTATCGCAGCAATTAGTGAAGTTGTGGATAAGGTCCTTGAGAACAAAAAGGAACCGAGTGTCACTCACTCAAGGATCCACACGGAAACGCATACATCAGCTCGTAAGGAGAGCTCCGTTCACTCTTCAGATGAAAAGAGCGAACCTCAGGAGTTAGTACTCTATGATAAGCCCCGTTCAACTGAGGGCGGGTGCACCTACAAATATTTCGTCTCATGCAAAGCCAGAGATTTCAATGGCAAAAAAGGGGCAATTGATGCTATGGAATGGCTTGAGGAAATGGAAACGGTTGTGGACATCAGCGATTGTGCTGATAAGGACGTAGTAAAATTTGTTTCACAATCTTTTAAGGGAGAGGCTCTTGTATGGTGGAGGGCCATGATGCAGTCCACGGGGAAAATTCCCCTATACCTTATGGGATGGTCCAAGTTTGTGGAACTTATCAAAGTGAACTACTGTCCACAACACGAAGTGGAAAAGATGGAGACAGATTTTCTGACTCTCACAATGAAAAACCTAAATTGTCAGCAATATATTACCGACTTCAACTCCCTATCTAGACTAGTACCCTACTTAATTACCCCGAAACCAAAACGCATTGCGCGTTTCATCGGTGGTTTGGCACCGGAAATAAAAGGGGATGTTAAGGCTTCAAGGCCAATCAACTACAGATCAGCTGTAGATCTATCCTTGTCTCTCACTCTAGATATAGTGAGACAAAAGTCGTTCATGAATGAAACTAATGACAAAAGACAAAGGGAGGAGGATAACTCTCAGAATCCTAAGAAGAGCAAATCCAAGCTCAACAATAACCAACAGGATTCCAACAAAAAGCCTACATGCAAAACCTGCAAAAGAAGACATTGGGGGCAGTGTCGATTAAACCAAAAGATAAAGCAATGTGGCATCTGTAAAAGAGCTGGCCACCAGTCCCACGAATGTAGGGACATGAAGGATGCAAACTGTTTCAGCTGTGGTGAAAAGGGGCACATCAGTACTAATTGCCCTAAGGCTGCCAAGAAAGGAGCAGCTAGGTCTGGGAAGGATAAGAAAGGAACCGCCTGGACTACCGGTTGAATACTTGAGACAGTGCACATCGATAATAGCATTAGGTACGTCCTTTACCATTTAGCATTGATAGTGACTGCCAAGTATTTTTACATTGATGCAAGGGATAATAAACCTTTAGCAAACCATAAGCTTAACAAACTCTGGATTACATTCATAAGGACTCCATATATTAAATATGAGGTATAATTTACCAATGGAATCTTTAATGACCTCTCTCCCATCCTCGGAGATAATCCTCTCATAAGAATCGGGAGTACTCTTCCCCAGAAAGAGTACGACAATATATATTATTTATTTTATTTTATTATTTTTCTCATTGTTTTCTATCGTCTGCGAATGCCAAACTATGTTTGATAAGAGTACCATATGAGGATTTGCGTATCCTAGTGTGTCCCATAGATTGCTTCCATGCCTGATCAGTATGGAGGTTTAATGCATGGGATCCCCGAAGATATCCCAATGGTCATATTGTACTAAAGTCGACTAGTAGTATTCAAAGGAGATATCCAATATAAAAATGTCCTTATAAGTATCTCTACTTAGGGCATCTTTGCAATGGTAAAGGGAATGTGTCATTTATCTGACACCGAAAGCGATAGATGAGCCAAAGCCTGAGAATGCGGAAATCTCTGACATATCTATGTGTCATACCTAGCTTCTTTATAAGAATTACCATGTTTACCTTCTGAGAGGCAAGAGGATGTTAGGACAAACATCCCGCTTAGGGCTGCAGTTATTGTAAGAATCTTATATCTGTTATTACCAACGAAATAGGAAGAACTAAGAGCCAAATAAATAAGTTTTAGATAAGGTTTCGTAAAGCCAAAATTCAAAGTTCTAAGAACTCCGATTTTTAGTAAATAAGAAAGACGGTTCATTTTGCTTATGCATTGATTATCGCAACCCTAATTAGGCAACAAGTAAGAATTTCCATCAGCCGCCCAGGATCGTCGATTTATTCGACTGTCTGAAGGGATTAGCTATCCCTTAAGATTAGTTCTAAGCAGTGATTGGAATAACCATCACGCCTTAAGATAAGCTTTTCGATAATAGTTGTTATATAAGTATCAATGCTGCTCCTTTGGGAGACCTTGTATAGATAAGATGTTAAACATCTATTGCTAGGCAGAGAATTCGTAAGTCCAATTATCAGGATCTAAAAGTTGCCTTGGAAACAACGAATAAGATCGAGCAAATCCATAACCATCTATAAGTTGCCAGTATTCGGCAGAGAATCAAGGATTCATGGAAATAGCAAACCTCCTAAGTTCTTGTTAAGAAATAAGGTTCAACAAAAGATATCACCCTGGAAAGGTGTGTCAATCTGTTAATTGTCAGGCTAGTAAGCTCTGAATATATGAAATCATTCGAAGTAATCGAATATATCAAGATCAAGTAACTTATGAGCTAAAACCTATTTAAGGAGCTTGGTGGAGCTCGCAATGTATTACACCCTAAGGACTAAAGGATATGTTTCGCCAATAAGTCAAGAAGCACTATCACATAACGGTTGGCAGACAGACGGACAGAGTGAGCGTACCATCCAAACATTGGAAGACATGCTTCGAGCATGTGTGATTGATTTAGGTGGCAGTTGGGATAACCACCTACCCTTGATAGAGTTCTCCTATAAAAATAGCTACCATACTAGTATTAAGGTTGCGCCTTTTGAGGCCTTATACGGTAGGAAGTGTAGATCGCCTATATGTTGGGCAAAAGTTGGAGATGTCCAACTATCAGGACCAGAAATCGTTTTCGAGACGACGGACAAGATCGTTCAGATTCGCGATCGATTGAAAGCTGCCAGGGATAGGCATAAAAGTTATGCGGATCCAAAGCGCAAAGATTTTCACTTCGATGTAGGTGATAAAGTGTTACTTAAGGTATCGCCCTGGGAGGGGGTGATGCGATTTGGTAAGAAAGGCAAGCTAAGCCCGAGGTACATAGGACCCTTCGAGACTGTTGAGCGTATCGGGTCAGTTGCTTATAAGTTAAACTTGCCTGAAGAACTTAGCGCTATACATAATGTGTTCCGCATCTGTAATCTGAAGAAGTGTTTCGCTGACGAATCACTGGTTATACCGCATACAGATATACACATAGATGAAAGTTTGAAGTCCGTGGAAAAACCATTGTCGATTGAGGATCGACAGGTGAAGAAGCTTCGAAGGAAGCATGTGCCTATAGTTAAGGTCAAATGGGATGCCCGTAGAGGTCCCGAATATATGTGGGAAGTAGAATCCACGATGAAGGAAAAAATATCCTCATTTACTTCAGTAAATCTCGAGGTTGAGATTTCTTTTAAGGGGGTGAGGATGTAACACCTCGAAAATTTACGTCCATTAATGTATTGACACGTGTCATAGACTTTGCATATGCGAAAACATACTTTAGAGGGACTAAAGTTGACAAACAGTGAAAACTATGGAACGTAAGGGTCCAAAGTGTCAACAATGGATAAATAGACTCTATAATAACCCTACATGGTGTTTATAACCCTAAACGGATAGATCATGGATCATACGAAGCGGAAAATGCACGAAAGTAAGGAATTTCAAACTACAGGGACTAAAAGTGTCAACATGTTGAATTTATACCTCTGAGTGATCTTTTAGCAGCCCCGAAGCTTTGTAATGGTAGAATATACTCACTAGAATATGTGGTAAAAATTTCATGAAGTTTCGTTATCGTATGAGAAAGTTATGGCCAAAACCGTACTTGAGGGGTTAAAAGCGTCAACGTCGAATTTCATGACTTTTCGGGTGAGCGCAAAGTTAACCGAGGACATTACCATGTTGGTAAATGTCCCAAGGTTCTTAAAAATCAGATTTGAAGGTCTAAGGGTCAAAATAAATAGCCAAAACCTCGATTGCGAAGAACAGGGACCAAAACTGCAACATTTGAGCAAAGTTTGGGACTGTAGACCCCAGGCGGCCCGCCTGGGCTGCCTTAAGCGGGCCGCGTGACCCTGCCAGCATCAGATATTCGCAAATATCAGATTTGGGTCAGTTTTATGAGTTGATGACAGCTATTTTCACCTCCCAAACCCTCCAATCAACTCTCATGCATGTAAGGACACTTGTGAACATCTCACAACATCAGAAACACCCTTAAATCTGATCAAAATCACCACAATTGAGTTCTTGAGTTAGAAAACAAGAACACTTGAAACTTCAAAAATTTACAAGGCAACTCCTGGAGTTTTCTGGACATCAAGGCACCTTCATAGTGATCCCTAAGCTTCATTAGGACTCTTGTAAGCATTCGTAACCTTCTCTAATTCGTTCTAGCTTTGATCATTAGCCAAAAGTCAATCCGTCATAGTTATAGTTTGACTTTTCGATTAAACGATTAGGGCTCAGCCATTTCTCAAATTGAAAGTACCTATAAGTTGGTATTTATGTGGGAAACAAACCCTCAAAAGGGTATTCTCTGATTCCCACTCTAAGCATGCTATTTGTCGAGTCAAAGTTGTTCTTAAAAAGTCAACAGGAAGTGTTTTTGCAAATAATAGTATAAATGGTAGTGTAGATGACATGCAATCAGTTTGATCATCAAAAATAACTTTATAATAAATGTAAGAATATGTTTTATCATGATCAACTCGACAATCTTTAGTATAAACTCGGATCGGAACCGAAAGTCTTATAAAACGACTTTTTCTTTGACTATCGATCCGTGCATGCATGTTTGAGATCTGCATTAGAGCTTATTTTGGACCATTTATATTTAAGTTTAACTCTCTGGAATTTTTACAACTTGAGTCCATGCTTAACCGATTCATATGCATGTTTCCGATTTATGCTTAAAGTTGACTATTTTGCCCTTTTTGCTAAAAAACGTGATTTTTGGAAAAGTGAAAGAGTAGAAACCTTTATTACTAATTTATAAACTCGCATCGAAAATTTGATATCAGTTGGAGGTCCAGATTTAGAGTTATGCTCGATATCGTAAAACTAAAGCTTTATGTTAAATAAATGGCGTAAATAGCATGTAACCTATTTAAGCCCACTTTTTGATATAAAACTTTTTACCCACTGATGTTATATAATATTTTGGGATTTTTGAAGATTTTTATTTAATTTTTGGCTAATCGTATCATAGGTCTCTAAATTTGATTCGGTTAATACCGGTTTTGACCTTTTAAGCCATAAAATGAGTTTTATAAATTCTTTTGACCCCAAACCTTTTTCTACTGATTTTATTTGTTAAATAAATTATTTTGAGCATTCTGGAAATATAAAAATCTCAGCTTTCTTTTGAAAACCCGGAAACGGATCTAAATCGCCTTTCTAAGCGTTTTAAACGCATAGTATGTACTATAACCATATTAAGCATATAAGATCTATACCTACTGAAGTATTTAGCATATTTTTATATGATAACAGTAAGTATAAGTTTTTGAGCTCAGGTTTCCAGTTTTGACATTTTTAGCCCTTGTGAAATTACCAAAATACCCCTACGGTGCATAGTTTGATTTTAAATGATAAGTTTCATAAACGGGTCATACCCTACTGTTATAATATGTCAAATTAAGTATATATACTGTATGAATCAGACCTGTAACTCAGATTTCCAATTTAACTCTTTTATAATCTCTTAAATGACCAAAATGCCCTTATAAGGCATAAATTGAGTTTAAATTCATCCGGGGCATAATAGAACATAACTTGCTGATATTATATCATATTTAAAGCATATTATCTCAGGGAACTTGCATATGACTCTTTTGGATACCCGTAACGCTCTTTTAGCGTTCGGTTCGGTTTATGTAACTAGTTTGCATAAATTGACCGAAACGGGTCAAACGTTATCATTTTTGTCTCAAAATCCAGAATGTGTTTAGTATACCCGTATTATACAAGTATTCAAACTTGTCGGGTCTAAATCACATTCTATCCGGTCTTCGCTTAATCATGCGCTTGAACCGTATCATCCTTAAAACTAATCGGCCTAAGCTTAGGCTTAAATGAAGACCCGTTAGTATTCTAATCGGTTATTTATACCATCATTCCAGACTAGATCCTTCCGGTAAATTGTACCTACGCTTACTTAAGTGAATACGGCTGAGTTATTATAATTCTTGCTATTTAAGACAGGAGCTAGCTCAGGTAAATACTCTTAACTTATTTTCCCTATTACGGGCTTGGGATACGGTAATATAAATACCGCATGGTCAGGTATGGGATTTGAAGACCAATGAGTCGGGAAATCCAAATAACCTGTTTTTAATTCGTATTGCTTGACTGAAACATTGGGGGTTAATGCGACCGTGTCCTGGATATCCTTGACTCATTAAATGCAATGGCCACGACCTAAGCACGGGGTGTAGGCATACACCTGACAGATGCTATATGCTTATTAATTGATTATACCCAATAAGGGATTCCCAATAAGGGAATAGTGGTGTGTCGGTTAATCTTGAACCGGCATAGAACCGGGCCCCGTATGTAGAGCAAGTTATGTAAAACTGATAACATGAGATATAGTTTGTCCCAAGTATAAAAGATTAATCTTGCCTTGTGCATCTTAATCAAGTGTCAAAATAGTTTTGTGCCTTGTGTGCCTAAACCAATTTTCATAAACTCTTTTCAAATGAGTCAGTTGAGTGTATTTACCAGTGAAAACTGACGTATTTTCCAAAGTCTAAGTGACAGGTGCAAGTACGTAATAGGCTGGAAGCTGCTCAGGGCGTTAATAAGGAATCTTGCAAGTTCTAGGCGCCTAAAGTCTGTTGAGCAATATTTAAGTTTTAAGATCCGCCTGTGGATCCTCTACTTTCCGTTGTAATACTTGATATTACTTTATATTCGGATTGTAATATATTTATCTTTTCCTTCCGCTGTGCATTTATATATTGTGTTGTTTGACTATGATGTTATCAACTACGTCACGATACTCCCCACCGGGCCCACCGGTGACACGTGGAAATTCGGGGTGTGACATCGGGCAGTCTACTTTTATTCCCTTTCTTGTATTTATGCTAGAATTGGTTGCCTTTTTGCTTCTTTTGTTAATTTGAGCTCATTTCATCCTAAAAATACAAAAGGAAGACAAAAACACTCTTTTTCCAACATTAGTACTTAAAAAGGGTTAGTTTTATGCCTTAATTGATGTGATTTATAAGTTGCATTTTACACACATCAAATACCCCCACACTTGAACTTTTGCTTGTCCTCAAGCAAAACTCTTTAAATTTGGCTTACACTCCCAAATGGAATGGGTAGAAGAGAAGGTTTTTGGCTTGTCATAGAGTGTCGGGAATCCAAGATCTTTTTGGGTTTTATTTTTATTTATTTACGATCCTATTCGTTATGATTTATTTAGAACGTTTCATAGGATAAATTACTTATTTGGGCATAGCATGCCTTTTTAAAATTTCATCTATATACAAGTTCACATACCTCACGGGAGAAATCACTCAACACTCGGCCGAAGGTGTATTTTTTTAGTGAATCACTCGAGAGCAACATGGAACTTACGCCTTCCATAGGCTTGCCAAGCAATCAATCCTCCTCCTTTTTAACTTTATACCTTTGTAAATATCAAGAGGACTTTTTGGGTGAAGGGTTAGGCTTGGGTTAAAGGTGGGTGGTTGGGTTAGTGGTTAGCAAAAGGGCGAAAAGCGTAAAAAGCGTCGGTTTTCGTAACACAATTTTTTAGTGACTTTTTATTTTGAAGTATTTCTCCAAACAAGCTTTTGTTTGTATAGCTTTGTTTATTTTTAACTTCATCATCATAAATTTTTTTTTTTTTTTTGGTGGGTAAAAAGGGTTTAGGGTGAAGAAACGAAAGGTTTAGGCTCAAAGGGGTTAACTAGGGGGATTTTGGGTAGGTGGTAAAAAAAATAAAAAATAATGGTTTAGAAAGAAAAATGGTTAGTCCTAATGCCTCCATCATTTACTTACTTGGGTTTAAGTTGGTAAGGACCGGGAATGAATCGTCGTGGCAAGTTCTAGAGTTGTAAGAACCAAGCGCTATTCACACAAGAAACGAAAAATGAGCATTTAGTCTAAAGATGTAAATTTGTATGCTTAATAAAGGCTCAAAACTCACTTTTGTGGGAATGGGTTTTTAATGTGATCAAGTATATATAATCAAATTTTAACTAGACTTGTTATGTCGTTTCATAATTTTCTTATGTTGGTTCTTGTTATCACGACGCTTTCGGTTGTAAATTTTATAAAAATATAACCTTATTAATCTTGTGATTCCCAACTTAAACTTTAGACAAGTAATAAAAAAAAATGAAAATTTTTGAAAAAAATTTGGGGTGTTTAGCGGTTCCAATAGAGTTTTGTGTAAGGCTTGTTGTTAGGACTTGCAAAATTTCAAAGTGTTAGCTTCCCCCCACACTTAAATTACACATTGTCCTCACTGTGTCCCAAAAATAAATTTTTAGATTGATTGGATGTGTAATGTGGTGTTAAAAAGCAAAGATTTGTGTTACTGGCAGTCTGGACACGGCCCCGTGGGGACCGGACACGGCCCCGTGTTCAGGTGCCAGTAACAGCAATTAAAGAAATGAGACAGAAGCCTGGACACGGGGGCGTGTCTGGTGAACACGGCCCGTGTCCAGTTACCTGAGCTGGGCGTTTTTCTGCAGGTGGCTCAGCACGGGGCCGTGTTGGTTGAGCACGGCCCGTGTTGAGCCTTCTGTAATGGAGATTTGTGTCGGGTTGCTTTGTTCTTTGTGCATGGGGCCATTTTTCTCGTTCCCTTTTTCATCCATTACCACCACGAGTGTGTTTTATTTCTTATAATCCATCAAACCTTAGAATCCATCACTTCATTGTAAACGTAGAGAATTACATATAGTTTTAAAATAACTAAAAACTTAACTAAATAACTAGGGGGATACATGAGGTTATCATAAAGGGTTCTACTTATTTAAGAAAATTTCGGGAATAGTTTCCCGATGTAGTAAGACCTTTAGCCAATGGTTCCTCGGTTATTGTTCAAAGCCACTCTTCTATCTCCCTTGGAAGGAAGAAAGCGGCTTCATTCTCCTCAGCGGCTTGAGGAGGAACATTCACCGGGACTCCTTGCACCACCCTTTGCTGAGGCCCTTGGTGCATGGCATACCATTCGGCCGGAATGATGACATCGGGCACTACATTCCACGCTCTTTGGGTTATTATGGGAACCAAAGGCGGGGAGGCGAGAAGGTTTAACCTCTGGTGCAGGAGGTTCACTTCTCGAAGACAGCCTTCTAACCCCACCGTCAGATGATTAATACGGTCCACTAACGCTTCTTCTACTCCCGTCATTTCGTCTATGGCCTCCCATAAGGCGTAAACGTAGTTCACTAGGGAGTCTTCTGCTGTGGACGACCTTCTCCCATTTCGGTTATTTCTTGAAGATGATCCGCTAGTTCTGCTGGCCATTTTCTGTGAAAGAAACCGAAGATAACTAAACTTTTGCAAAACAGTACCTCGAACACGGCCCCGTGCTCGCTGAGCACGGCCCCGTGTTCAGTTGTCTGAAGGATTTTTGGCTAAGGATTCTTGGGGTTTTAAATTATTTTCATAATTTTTAACTGTGGTTTAAGCTTAGATAATTTAAAACAAAGTTATACAATTAACTTCAAACAAGAATCCGTAGCAAATAATCTTACAAACTCCACATAGAAGGTTGGAATCATGGAGTTTCCAAGCTTCCATGGAGGAGATGTTGAAAAATTTTGAAAGAAGGGGAAATGAACAAAAGTGGAAGGGACAAGATGGTCCTTGGGAACCTTCTTTTAGCACTTACCTAGGATGGTATATGTGAAGATCCCAGGAATCTCTGTCTAGTGAAGTGGTCAAAAATGAGCAGGAATCAGGCTGTATTTAAAGAAAACGACAGCACGCTGGACACGGCCCCGTGTTCGCTGGGCACGGCCCCGTGTGCAGAGAAAATCCTGACACATTTTGTCCGTATTCTGACAAAATCAGCAGAGAATCTTCTGGGTGAGCACGGGGGCGTGTTGACCGGACACGGCCCCGTGTCGAGAGGCTGTCTTATGGAGTTTTGTTGCTCCTAAGGATTTTATTTATATCGGGTGGTTCTTGATTTGTTGGGACAACCCCAAAGTGCCTAAGATACCTTAATTGTCCTATACTAAGGCGAGAACGCAAGAGGTTGTCGGTGAGGGTAATTCCTATTTTCATTCTAGGTGGACAAGTCCAACCCTTTCCCGGGCTCTCGTTAAAGAAGGTGTATGCCGAATCGCTCAGGTCTATGTATGCACCGAACGAAGTCGATGGAGAGTCCTTCACGGCACAATCGGCACAGGGACGACTATCGTCCAAGTCTTTTCTAGGTACGAAGGTATTTTCGGGAGCAACGAGGTTGTCGGAATGCGGTTCCAACATTTCCTCATGGTCATCGTCTTGGGACGGATCAATAAAATCCTTCCTAAGTTCTTTTGACCAATTTAGAATCAGTTCTTCTAGTTGAAATAACTCGTCAAGGAGCATGTCTCCTAGAATATCTGGCTGGGCGCATTCGAGGGAGAGATAGTGCTTATTTTTACTTTCGCCCCTCTTAAGGTTATAAGGAATCGGTGGGTCTATATAGTGGGGCCTATAATTTAGAAAATAACATTTTAATTCTTCATGTTCGCCTCCACATAATTGACACCACATTCCATAAGAGTGCCGAAAGTAAAAAGAATTACTATCACTCATGTTTGTGTCAGAAATTACCAACCGCCGGGATCTAACGGTTCTGTTTTCAGTAAGAGAATCTTGGGCACGGGGGCGTGTTGAGTGGACACGGCCCCGTGTTCAGCTTACTGTCTGACTTAAAACATGATTGCCAGTTCCAATGATTGAGCA
The DNA here is from genome assembly GCF_002127325.2 of Helianthus annuus. NCBI lineage: Eukaryota > Viridiplantae > Streptophyta > Magnoliopsida > Asterales > Asteraceae > Helianthus > Helianthus annuus. Next base: position 142,394,365 of record NC_035437.2, on the reverse strand, counting down.
CGGGGGCGTGTTCAGCGGGCACGGCCCGTGCTGAGCTCTCTGGAGAAGCTGAAAAACTAAGAAAATCCTAAAAATTAAAAAGAAAAATAAAAAATATGATTAGGCTGTTGATTCCTAACTTTCTTAAAATCCTTGTGTCCCCGGCAACGGCACCAAAAACTTGATGTGTGTCGGTGTATATATAATTTAGATATGTAATTAAGCCCTTTTTACACTCTTAGCCAAATTTTAAATTTATAAAACACGGTATTCACTAACACTAAACACACATATGGGCAAGTGCACCCATCGTGGACGTAGTATAGTGTTGGTAAGATACCGAGGTCGTCCAAGGACACAAGAGCTTTTAATACCGGTTTATCCTCAACGTCTAATCAAATCAAAAAGTGAGAAAAATGTTTTTAAGCTAAGAAAATAAAAACTAACTAAATGCTGAAAATTAAAATAAAAATAAAAACAGATAGACAAGATGAATCACTTGGATCCGACTCGTGTATTAGTATAACCTTTGATTACTTTCGCACTTTTGCACTTGTTTAAGAGATTATCTTAGTTATTATAGTAGGCCCCTCTTTTGAAGGCGACGTTACCCTCAACCCAGTAGTTTGAGTCAGCAAGGATACAATCCTAAAGGGTTGGATTATTGGAAGATAATGAATTAAGTTATTAATGCAAATTATGGTAGGCCCCGCTTTTGGCGGTGACGTTACCCTCGACTAAGTAGTCTGAGTCAGCAGGGATACAGTCCTAAATAGCCGGGTTATAGTATTAATAGTAGTTAACTTATGAGGGGATCAAAGAGTTTGGATCCCCGCCATCCAATACCTATGGGCATTGAAGGAGATCCTACTAAATTTGACCCAGGTCCCTTGCAAGACCTCTAAACGCTGAACAAGGGCAAGACCCTTACCAAACCGTTCCCTTAACCCTCGACCAGGTAGCCAACATACCTCCATATAGACCGTGGAGATATGAATGGTGAAAATCTTTTATTTTATATAGACAGTAAAATAATGCCAAGACACCACGGACAAACGATAAGGAAAGATCACCTTCAACATAAGCAACTAGTTATTAAAGTCATTAATACAAAACCAAATAAAAAGTGCAAAAGATTAAAAATAAAAAGTATTCTACTAAACACTTGTCTTCACCAAGTGATGTAAGAGACTTAGGCAAACATGGCCTTGATTGTCAAGAACTCTTACGATCAATCTTGGATCCCGAGACGACTCACACACTCTACGATGGACAATGGATGATGGTGGTGGATGATGGTGTTATGGTGGTGGTGGGTGGTGGATGAAGTGTGAGAGAGGTGATGTGCCAAGGGATGGATTGGAATGAAGCCAAGCACTCCTATTTATAGGCTGAACAGAAGGCTGGGCACGGCCCCGTGTCCGCTGGACACGGCCCCGTGCCCGTCTGACACTCTCTCTCCTCATTAATTGTAATTCGCAATTACAATTAATGCGCCTGCTGTACTTTCACCACGCCCCCGTGCTCACTAGACACGGCCCCGTGGTGGGCAATAGAAGCTTCTACAAGTTTGTCTTTTCTGCTGCTTCTTGGGCACGGCCCCGTGCTGGCTGAGCACGGGGCGTGTTCAGGCTTCTGTTTTCTCTTCTTTGCTTGGGAGGATGCCGTTGAGGGTTCGGGCAGTCTACTTTTATTCCTTTTCTTGTATTTATGCTAGAATTGGTTGCGTTTTTGCTTCTTTTGTTAATTTGAGCTCATTTCATCCTGAAAATACAAAAGGAAGACAAAAACACTCTTTTTCCAACATTAGTACTTAAAAAGGGTTAGTTTTATGCCTTAATTGATGTGATTTATATGTTGCATTTTACACACATCAGCACGACGTTGAAATTACCGGTAAAACCCATTTGGATCAAGGATTGAACCCATGTTTCCTAAGTCTCCTGTCATTGCCCAACAATGCCTCATTCTGTACCAAGTTGAACTTGAATCTCTCAATAGAAATGCAAGCCTTCCATTACTTGATCTAGAGATCATTGGCATTTATCATATGAAACAATTTATGAGTTAATTTGTAACACCCCGTGTTTTGAAAGTCAAAGTCAAAGTCAAGATTGAAGTCAAAGGAAGGAAAGATTGCTAATTGTGATCTGTCATTCCTTGCTCAACTCCTGTTTTGACTTCTTTGACTCGTAGTTAGCCTAGTTTATGCTTAACGTTAGTTGTATTATGTGGAGTATTTATTAATAATCGAGATTTAGTCGATATTTTATCGCTTTATCGCTAATCGCAATCGCAACTCGAATTACGCATTTTGGTTATTGTTATTAGTGTGTGTGTCCTTTATGTGTTACTTGTGCATGTTTAATCTATGTTATGTATGGTAATCAATCGAAACGCATCGAACTCAATCGCAATCGAAACAGTATGATAATTGGTGGAGAAGAGATAGTGCAAGATATGAGTAGTTGGGATTAAAAGTAATTTGACTTAGAAACTCTATAGCATCGAAACGCTCGCAATCGAAATCGAAACGGCAAAACTCGTCGCACCGAAAACTCGAATCAAGCGACTGATCGATCAGGCGACCAGCCGATCGACCAGCCGTTCGATCGGACTGCCATCGATCGGACAGGCTGTCCGATCGAGCTGCCAACCGACCGACCAGCCCTTTCCACTTTGGGTAACCCTATAAATACCCCTTGTCACTTTCATACTTTCCACTTTTGGCAACTGACGTCCGACCAACTCGTTCCCCCCACTTTTCTTCAGATTTCTCTCAATTTCGGTAAGATCTCGTCCTAAATCTTGTACTTCCTTCATCTACACGCACTCCAACACCTTTCTATCTTTTGAATCTTAACTTTAACCGTGAAATCATCAATATTCAAGGTGTTCTAGGATGACGTCATCGTATGTTCTTGAAGAACTTCATGTTTTGGCCTCAATCCACCAAGAATAACTTGGATCTAACCGATTCTCACATAAACAAACAAATATCTTTCATAGATCTAAACATATTCACAAGAAGAAGGATTGAAAGATGGTTTTTCCAACTTTCTTTCAACTCTTTTACACTCAATGCATTCGAAACCGATAGAATCGGAGCTCGAGCCGGCTTACTACTCATCCTTGTGGTTGTGTTGGTTCAAGATCCGTATTCTATCCACGAGGTTCACCGATTTCGGGTTAAACATGGAACACCGTCTCGAACAGTTAACTAATCGGATTTTGGTGATTCCTGTCCGATCAGGAGTACCAAGTATTGACGAGGTTTCTGTTGCTTAGCACGTTGTCACAACACCTTGATAAAAACGACAAACAATCAAACAACCAAGTGTAAGACGAACCGGTCGACCAGGATGGAGTGCCGTCCGATCAGACTGCTGTCCGATCGAACAGCCAATCCGAACGACTTGCACCTTGGGTCCCACACATAAACTATTCATCAACATTGAAGTCTGATCGTTGAACGAGTTGTTGTCCGATCGGACTACCATCCGATCGGGTTAACCGCTCGAAAATGTGACAATTAAAGTTCAACACGTAAAACAATTTCCAACATGTTCAATGCACTAGGGATGCCACCCAATCGAACTGCCGTCCGATCGAGTGACAACCTGTTGTGCACTTGTTCTCGTTAAAGTGTCCAACCAATCGGGTTGTCGTCCGATCGAACGGTCGTTCGATCGACCGACCTGAAAGGTAGAGATACTCCAATGTTTTCAAAATGCTACAACAAAAACTTCAAAAGCCAAGCCATCATACACAAACACATCCTTCCTAAAGGAAGAAACAATCCACTTGAACGGCCATTCGACCGGACGACCGTCCGAACGGACTACCACTCGCACGACTGGCTGTCCGATCGGATTTCCATCCAATCGAACTGTTGTCCGACTCACTTGTACTTTGCATCGTTTTACGAGTCACTTATCGTTATGCTATCGAACTGTTCAGGCTAACCCTACTATCTAGCGCTCCCTTCAATCCATCAATCGCTGTGAGTATACTCGATCCCTTTTTGCTTTACGCACTTTTGGGTATTACATACGTTACTTATACAAAATCACATCGAACACACTACGCAATACTTTAAATGCTAACCGCTATCGCATGTATACGTGACTAAATGAATGCTTGTTTGTTATGTTTACACATGGAATGCTGTCTACCTGCCTTAGCAACGGTAGTACTATTAGTTTGGACTCAGCACCCGTTCACTCGGGGGTTGTTAAGGACAATTACCTATATGGCTCACAGTGGTGAGTATGTATCGCGAACTGCCTTGGGCAGTCAACCCGCAGTCATTGGTATCGATAGGTTCATTTCAATAATAACATGCCTCATTTAACTTTGTTTACGTGCTGGTTATGCGTAACGCTTTTGAACTCTATATGCCATTATCAAACTTGTATGCTCGCCTTTACACTATGTGTATTGACTTTTACTTTAACGTATGTGACAGGTGCTTAAGTTGCTAGGATGCTTATTTGCATGGTGATGAAATCGAGGCTAGGGAAGGTCTAGAAACCAATAAACAATTGTCTGTAATAAAAATCTGAGTTGTCGGAACAGAACAATTTGACTAGATCTTTTCTGTAATAATTGTATTATCATTTATGACATGGTATGGGACGTGTTGCTTTAAATATCTGGTAAATATAGTTGTTATGGAAACTTCTGGACAATCTGTTTCACTCAGTGCCGCGCCCTGATGATTCCGCCATCGGTTGGGGTGTGACATAATTAGGTTTGAATATAAAGAAAATTAAAAGAAAATTAGAGAACATTTAAAATAAAATAGATGAGGTAGTCATGACTTAGCAATTGCCACAAGTGGTTTAGCCATGCAAAGGTCATTGTGATTTTCAGCTAGCTGAATGGACCGCTCATTACCCGACGCCTCCCAGACGAACCCCTGGACGATCCTTGCTAACAACATTGTAGTCATGGTTATGCCTAAGGTTATTCCAGGACAACGACGTATTCCTGTGCTAAACGAGATCAACCTCAGCTCATCATCCGAAAGAACTACTTGTTTTCCTTCCCCACATAGATGACGATCTGGGTCAAACCGCAATGGATCCGCCCACACAATTTGATTCCTTCCCAGACCATATCGACTTAGCATAAGATGGCTACCCTTGGGTGTGAAGTAACCAACAATAATAGTATTCTTAGTTGAACATGGGGTGGTAGAAAAGACGCAAAGGATGCAACCTAAAAGCTTCCTTGATGCATGATTTTAAGTAATTAAGTTGATGTACGTCTCTCTCTTCAACTAGCCTTTGACGACCTACTACATGATCCAACTCCTCAGCCTCCTTTTTTAGGATCATAGGTTCATTGATGATCTCACCAATTGTCCGTTCTAACAGCGTTAGACGGAGTCAATTGTGGCCACCATTAATTCCTAATATTTGATAACAAGTAATAGACCTGGCAAACGGGTCGGGTTGGGTCGGGTCGTAAGAAGCTCATAAGTCTAAATATACGATGCATCCAGGAAGTGATAAAATGTATCAGGATTTAAGGAAAAATTTTTGGTGGATAGGAATGAAAAAGGATGTAGCAGCTTATGTTTCTAAATGTTTAACTTGCTCACAAGTTAAAGCTGAACATCAGAAACCCTCAGGTTTGTTACAACAATTAGAATACCAGTTTGGAAATGGGAATTGATAACAATGGATTTTGTTACCAAATTACCTAAAACAAGGAAAGGTAATGATACAATCTGGGTGATTGTAGATAGGTTAACCAAGTCAGCTCATTTCTTACCAATAAAAGAAACCTTTAGTATGGAACAATTAGCCAAATTATATGTAAATGAAATTGTTTTATTACATGGCATTCCTTTATCAATTGTTTCCGATAGAGATAGCCGCTTTACTTCTCATTTTTGGTCAAGTTTCCAAAAAGCAATGGGAACCAGGATAAATCTAAGCACAGCGTATCATCCTCAAACGGACGGACAAAGCGAAAGGACAATTCAGACAATGGAGGACATGCTTAGAGCTTGTGTAATTGATTTTGGAGGTAATTGGGACGAACACTTACCTTTAATAGAATTTTCTTATAATAACAGTTATCACACAAGTATCAATGCTGCACCATTCGAAGCACTTTATGGACGAAAGTGCAGAACCCCAGTCTGTTGGGTAGAAATTGGGGAAAAACAATTATCTGGACCCGAGATAGTACAAGAAACAACTGATAAAATCATTCAAGTCAAGGAACGACTGAAAACAGCACGTGATCGACAAAAGAGTTATGCCGATAACAGACGCAAACCATTAGAATTTCAAGTGGGGGATAAAGTATTATTGAAAGTCTCTCCCTGGAAAGGAGTGGTAAGATTCATCAAAAGAGGAAAGCTAAGTCCCAGGTATATTGGACCTTTCAAAATTCTTAAAAGAATAGGACCTGTAGCCTATCAGCTACAACTGCCAGAGGAAATGGTAGGAATACATGATGTATTTCATGTATCTAATCTCAAAAAGTGCCTAGCTGATGAATCACTCGTAGTACCTCTCAAAGATATAGAGGTTAATGAACAACTCAAATTTGTAGAGAGGCCTGTACAGATTGAAGATAGAAAAATTAAAAATCTCAAGCATAAGAGATTAGTTCTGGTCAAAGTGAAATGGAACTCTAAAAGAGGACCTAAATACACATGGGAACTTGAATCAGAAATGCAAAAGAAATATCCACATTTGTTCCAGTAGATCTCGATGACGAGCTCTAAAACAAGGTGGGGAGGATATAACAACCCTCGGTAAAACCGACACCCTCATAATATTTCTGACACCCTAATATATCTTTAAATATATCAATATGTCTTTATATGCACCCCGTATGTGAAAACCGAGCCCAAGTTAGAATATAATATATAAAATAAATTAAAAACAATAATTATTAAGTTGAGGCGGGCCGCATAGGACCACCCCAATCTCTAAACGCGGGCCGCGAGAAGGTGAACCTGGATTCCTTAGTTCTTTAGCTTAGGCGGGCCGCATATAAGTTCACTTAAGTTAATGCGGGCCGCGAGAGCTCGTGAAACGCGGATACACCAGATGCCGACACGTGTCAACATCGTGGCAGACCTACTCAACGACTCAGCTAAGCTAGTCCGTTGACCAGCTTTGACGCGGGCCGCGTAGGCCCTGCTTGTCCTTGACGCGGGCCGCGAGCAAACCCAGATCAGGCCCTATAAAAGGAAGCCTCGGGCTTTCCCTTCCGATCGTTCAATTTTCTTTCTTTAATCACAAATTTCTGTAGTGGCGTTACAATACCCGGGCATTATACCCCCTAAAATAGCGAGGTTCTGCTACGATGTAAGTATTATAACCCCTGGAGACGTATTAGATACGTTGCCCGATTGATCTAGGGTTCCGTAACGGCTGTCGTGGTTCTGCCCGACGTAGTCGTTGGAATGCCGTCTCGGGGAGGGTATTACTAATGTTAAAATGGGTTATTATACTAACACACGTGCATTTGTGTAAATTATAGATATTCACCAGGAAACCCTAAAGAATCACCTAAGATAGCAATGTGAGTTGATCCACTTTTTGTAAACCTTTTTGAAAACTGTTTTTACAAAACCTTAAATATCTTTCCATGCGAATGACAGTTATTGAGTATTTGTAAGAATACAATTACAGTCGGTAAATTTGGGGTTTTGTATACAAAATTTGTTACCACCTGGTAAAGGAGTAACATGACCATAAGTCGGAACGACATTACCGTGTGGTGGTAATTGATATAACTTGGACACAAATGTAATTGCGGATGCGCCCTCAATACTGTTCACTGTGAATTTTTAATTAAACTTGATTAAACTGGGATTCACTCACCAGTATTTCCCACTGACAAAATGTTTTTAAAACGCGTTTCAGGTAACAATATGTGAAAGCCAAATAGAAGCCAGCTGGACAGCACTGAAGGCTTGGAAAAGTGGCAATAAAGTTACCTAAGAATAAAAGAGATGCTTTTTAATAAATAAATAGGATTTATTCCTATGAAACGTGTGTATTGAAAACTTGGGTTTTACCCATATGTTTAATATTATAAAACATGGTGGTTTACTCTGATTAAATATTTCCTAACTACGGTCCTGATGAAAATTTCCGCTGCCAAATTTGGATAAATAAATGTGATACCACCGAAACTGGCTCACGGCCGCCCGTTCCCGGGAGATAGGGATCGGGGGCTGTGACAGGTCGGGTCATGGGTCAAAACGGGTTCGGGTCAAAACGGGTTCGGGTCAAAACGAGTCAATTAAAAAAGGGGTTATTTTGGTTCGGGTCAAATCGGGTTCGGGTCGAAACGGGTTCGGGTCGGAACGGGTTCGGGTCAGAACGGGTTTCGGGTCGGAACGGGTTTCGGGTCGGGTTGGTTAAAAATGTTTTTTTAAAGAGATTGTACATCAAGGGGCAATTTTGTTCAGTTCGAAATGGTACTGGTCGAAACGGTTCGCGTCGAAACGGTTCGATTCGAAACGGTTCGGGTCGAAACGGTTAAGTTCGAAACGGTACGGGTCGAAACGGTTCGATTTCAACCCTGAAGTACGATGATTACCTTCCGTGTATACATACTTATCTTTAGCTTATGAATTATATTCTTTTTACAGTAATTTCTCTGTGCTCACAAGAGATATAGCACACCAGCTATTGAATCAAGATAGTTTACGTATTTGTTTCCAAGTTGATTTGTCAGTTTATTATATGTTGTGTCAACTATCTGCCATGTACTTGAGCGGCTCATAGCATGCGATATTCTTTCTAATTATGCGTCCAAAATCGCATTACGATTATGTGATCACTTATACACTTCAAACACACACAATCATTGTCCCTTAATCTGATTTCACTGGTCGAAACGGTACGGGTCGAAACGGTTCGCGTCGAAAAGGTTCGGTTCGAAACGGTACTGGTCGAAACGGTACGGGTCGAAACGGTTCTGGTCGAAACGGTACGGTTCGAAACAGTTCACGTCGAAACGGTACGCGTCGAAACGGTTCGCGTCGAAACGGTTCGATTCAAAACGTTACTGGTCGAAACGGTACGATTCGAAACAGTTACTGGTCGAAACGGTACGATTCGAAACGGTTCGATTCGAAACGTTACTGGTCGAAACGGTTCGCGTCGAAACGGTTCGATTCGAAACGTTACTGGTCGAAACGGTACGGGTTGAAACGGTATGGGTCGAAACGGTTCGCGTCGAAATGGTCCCGAGCCGAAACTCGTCTCGTGTGTAAACCCATTGCAATCCGAAACCCGTCCCGTGCAAAAACCTGTGTCGGCCTGAAACCTGACCCGAACCGACCCCGTTCTGATCCAAAACCTGCGTCGTGCCGAAACCCGTCTCAGCCCGAAACTCAATTTGAACTGAACCCGTTCCGACCCGAAACCTGCCCCGTTTCTTTAAGACACTAACCCACATCGACCCATTTCTTTAATGTTGTCGACCAGTTTTGACCCGAAAATAAATAGATGGAATTTCAAGTGACCCATTGTGACCCATTTAGTTAAAATATCTTACCCAAACCAACCCATATAATTTTAAAAGCAACCCAAACTAACCCACTTGGAATGCTTTGGGTCAAGATTGCCCCTCTACAAGCAAAGATTACTTAAAAAAAGCAATATCACGCAAGCATAATTGAAACGTATAAAAGCCAAACTCACATAGAGTGAAAAAGAGCGCAACTTCTTATTTGACATATAGCCGATGATTATGTCTACCATTTATTCGTGATTTATCTAATATGTGAAATTAAAATATTCTGTTCATTATTTTTTAAAACTTATAGCACCTTTATTTATTAATCTGTTAACAATTGAATTATGGTTAGACAATTTGCAAACCTCCTCACAAATAACAGTGATTTGTATTTTTCATATTTTTAACCTCCTGTATATACGAATATCATCTGCATTTGGTCTTCAATTTTCCTAATAGACTTGCATCTCTAACTTTGAGTATTTTAAGTTTGACTCCCTTTAGTGACATCATCAGTATTCGATCCCAGAACAATAGCTTGTCATTACCATGATTATTAACATCCCAACCCATAGAGTTTACCCCCACCCAGAAATGTTAAAAGACTCAATACTGAGCATAAAAAGATTGACGCAAATATTTTGCCAAGGGAATCCATACCATTGTTTAATTCTAGAAAACGCAAATTTAGGGGTGGATAATGAATGCTAAAAACTGTTCAGCTATATTAAGCATAATACAAACGTGTTCGGCTGTCCTACCCGAAACTGACCCAACCCCGTTAACTAAACGTTTTCGGGTATCGGTTTAGCTAAACGTGTTCGGGATCCATACCTTTGATCCGCTTTCAACGCACGGGGTCGCCAACCAGTTGATAATTTACTTCGTAACTCGTTATCACCGTCTCACTACCAAAGTATCCATTTTATCACCCTTGGTAGCCGGTATATTTGCAGCTTTTATTCATGGGAAAATATATATCTATATATCTATATATATAATAAACAAATAAAGTGTGGGACACGTGTCACTACATGGTGCAACCTCACAAAATTTTGGGCGGGAAAATGTGGGAAACATGTTTTTTTACACGGGATCCGAATGGAGGTAACCATATCCGCAAAATTTGACCCGGGTATATAATGAACAAAAAAAAAAAACCCTAATCATTCTATTCCTTCATTTTCACACCGTCGTCCCAAAATGAGGACACCATACATTCCGAGCCCTAACCTTCCAGCATCCATCGGCGATATTCTCAAATTGATGTCCTAGGGCATGTTTGGCTAAGCTTTTTGAAAACAACCTATTGACTTATTGGCTTTTTGTAAAAGTCAGTATGGAGTGACTTTTTGGAAAAGTCACTTTTCCCCTCACATACAACCTAGTTGCCAAACATCATTTTGGAGCTTATAACTTTTCAAAAAGCCAAATCAAGTTGTTTCAAAAAGCTTAGCCAAACATGACCCTAGAACCCTAACTTGAATCGCTTCAATATCTCGTTCCCTTCAAGCCTATACAATATGTTCCATCGTTCTCCGTTTACACCAATCGAATTGGTTCAGGTATGGATGTTCAATCTTTTCACATTCCACTCGTAACGTATGGTACCCTGTCTCCCATCCTAGGGTTTCGTTTTTGATGTTCGTCATTACTTCTTTATGCTACGTTACTCAACAGATACCAACAATTCTTTTACAGAATTAGGGTTTAAATTGTGTGCTTTTGAATTTTTACTCGGTATACATTAGGTTTATACATACTTAATTGTTACTAATTGTAGTTGATCTGATCATATTAGACTCTGAAATATGAAAGAACAAACAGATGATATGTTGTTGAGATTTATTTGGTGCTTTTATTCCTTTCACTATTTTTTATGTGAGATGAACACCGGAGACAGTGCCGGAATAATCACTGTTTTGATTTGGTTAGTTTTTTTTTTTGGTGAGTTAGGTTTTGGGAGTTCATTGATTAGGTTATTGTTAATGGTTTTGTTACGAATTTTTGTGAATTGGTGTTTTTGTGAATTATAATGTTATGTTGTTTTATCCTTTACAAGAAGGGAACTCGCTAAAGTGGTTTGGTAACAACAGAGGTGATTTCAATATGCAGGTATTATTCTTGACCTAACGTTTTGATTTGATTAACATGCATATGGATACTTCGTTTTGGTCTTTTTCCCAGAGAGGACACGTTAAAATATCTAAAGCATAAGAGGCTACAATGGATGAAATCTGGCACTGTGAAAAATGCTGCATTTGTGTCTAACCTAATTACTCGAAGTGGAGGAGATGCATTATGAGGTTCTACATCTTGGGCTGATGGATAATTCAACAATCTGGATTATGTTGGAGATATAATATGTCAAAACCCACGATTGAAAAGTTTGATTCAAATTATCTTGATTGGACAGATAAGGTTCCAAAGTGCCCTATATACTTTCCAAGTAAAGAAGAGTTTGAGGATCCTTTGGTTTATATGCAAAAGACAACTTTAGAAGCTTCAAGATTTGGTAATACTCTTTTATTGCTTTAAAAGATTAGCAGATTATCTCTGCGCGAAGATTCTCTAATATCATGTCATTTCCTTGGTCTTTGTATTTTCAGGTATATGCAAGATTGTTTCGCCTTTGAGTGTTCATTGGTATAGTGTTGACAAGAGAGAAAGTTGGTTTTATGTTTACTACAAGAGTGCAACCTCGTCGTCTTGCTGAGTGGAATACCAATGATAAAGTCACCTTCTTCATGAGTGGAAGGTGGTGCCCCCTTTTGATATATCTATGTATTATTCTTTGTGTATGGATCTCATTCAGCTTGAATAAATGGTTTTTATTCATCCGAAATTATACATTCCGTGACTGGCAAACAAGATACTTGATCGTAGATATTGCAGCTAGAGTGGATAATTGTTGATCTTGATCATGCTTGCTCTGCATATTCATACGTATTTGGTTCCCTTTATAGGACACCCTTGGTTTGTTGCATGCTTAATCCATTTATGTTTTTTCGTATAGAGATGGGTACAAAACCTGAGGTGACTGATTAATTTAGGGTGCGATTAGGGTTTCACGGTGCACAATCATCCATCCTTTATGACAATTTATTATTTATATTTATATTAGTTTGATGTTTTTTTCTTTGTACGATCTGTGTAGGATTGTTTTCGAAGCCCTAGATATCGCATACATCTTCCTTCTGGTTGAAGCCTCTTAAATCCAAACATTCAAGCATCAGGTACAAACATCTCATAAGAAAATCCGTTGCAGTTTGATGGTCTATTGTAAACTTCACAAACCAATATATTTGATGACCAAATATAAAGAATGTTGTTCATCAATCATTCCACAAAAAAAAGAACTGAAAAAAGAGACACCTTTTGTTCAATCTGAGGTTAAAACCAATATATTTGATAACCAAATGTCAAATAATATCTTTTTAGTATTTGTTGTTAATCTGAATTTACTTAATTTGATTCAGATATTTGTTGTTCAAATAATTTCAGGGTTTTGAAAAGTGACTGACTGAACACTTCCTAATTATGGTTGGAGAGATGAATTAAAAAGTCCGGTTAGTGAAGTGCCCAAAATGCCTGAATGTTCTGCCAGAGCTGCCAGATATTCCGGTGTACGCATGTGGAGGCTGCGGTACAAGACTTCAAGGTTATATAGATATAAATTACTTCGGTTTTTTTGCTTCTAGCATTTTGTGTTTTTTGTTTGAATCTTTTAATGTATTAATGCAGCAAAGAAGCGGAATAAAAGTATCGTCGACACCACATCACAGAGGCCAGATGAGGGTTCTTCGGGAAAACAGAAAGTGGACAGCGTTTTTATTGATCAAGAAGCTTGCAGCAGCTCGAATCAACAATCTCTGCTTAGTTCCATTGATGAGTCAGTTCAAAATGGTGATCATAATGATCTTAATTGCTCAATTAAAGATCAAGATGCAGCTGATAGAGCTGAAAATGGTACAGTTCCACCACCGACTGTTGTTGTAGATTGTTCATCTGAAAAATTGAAACTGAAGCAAGTTTCTGATAATCAAGAACCCTGTTGTAGCTCAAATCAGCAGTTAGTAGTAAGTTCGAGCGATGAGCCGGATCAAAACATTCATAATGATCCTCGTAGCTCGACTGAGTTTTCGGGTAATGAAGATCCACAGTCGTCGCCTGAAGCCATAACTCATAAGGGAATCAATCAACAACAAGAACAAATACAAGAACATGAACAAGAACGCGTTACAGTTGTTGGAGTCGAGCATTCCTCAGGTAAACAGAAAATCGAGCAGCTTTCTGCTGATAATGAATCTGGTAACAGATTTACACAACTATTGTTGGTTGATCCAATGAATGAGCTAGACCAAAACAATGATTGTACTGAACATCGTAACTCGTCTGAAGAAAATCAACAAGAATATATCAGAATAGATCAACAACAAGAACATGAACAAAATCAAAGGCGTTCTCAAGATGCAGGTAAGCAGCAAGAAAACGTTACAGTTGATGAACTCGAGCATTCCTCTGCGAAACAGAAAACCGAGGAGCTTTCTGATAAGAATGAAACTGGTAACAGATTTGCACACCTATTGTTGGTTAATCCAAGGTATGAGCTAGAACGAAACAACGACCATAATGAAGATCGTAGCTCATCTGAGCTTTCATATCATGACGAGCCAGAGTCATCACCGGAAGCCACAGTTCATGACAGAGTCAAATGAAAAGTGACTGAATTCGTAAGCTGTAAAAAAGAGTTTGGTGTTAAAGAAAGCAGTAATGAATTTGAAAAAACTATCGCTGATACGAGAAACTATCCAAACATTCAAGCATCAGGTACAAACATCTCATAAGAAAATCTGTTGCAGTTTGAAGGTCTATTGTAAATTTCACAAACATCTCATACGAAGATTTCTCAGGTACTTTCATTTGTTTGGGTCAACTCCATTCCAATTCATCGTTATTGGGTTGTTTACACTTTACATATGTAGCACCTATTATACTGCAGGAGAACTATTGCATTCTATTCTATTTATAAAATGTAAGTTTTGTATGTGGATTGGTAATTTCATTTTTTGTGCATTGTTATCGTTTCTAAATCTTAGATGTCAAGGAATGCTAGATGATTTTTTTATTTCCTCTACTAATTTGGATCCGATTTGGTTCTAATTGTGGTTTGGTAGTTGTTTCGAAGAATTAGCGTTTGAAGAACTTTTGATTGTTATTGAGGCGAGGATCGGTATTGTGAAATCATTATATTTCCTGCCATCAATAATGCACTGGCTTAAGTCTTTAATGTTGGCTAGCCAGCTTCGGGAAGAGATCGCTGGCCACATGACTGACATACACGTCTCAATCTCACTGGTTAGTGGTTTAGTGTTATTATTCATGTTCTTTAGACACCAGACAGTCTTATCCATAGGGGGTGAACATGATCAATGACGCCCACTGTTTCTGAAGTGAACATTGACGAAATCCCATCGATTTCTACTAACTCTGATAGGTACCCTGCTTATCTTCATGCTCCCATGATCAGTTCTCCAAACCTTCCTCCGAACATTTCCGGTACAATAATACACCTCAATTGTTTGTTTGCGTGCTTGTGTTTTTCAGATAATTGTATGCGATTTTTTAGATGTTGTTTGTTATCATTCAGTTATTATGAATTATGATTTAGTTTAGTTTTCAATCTCAGTTATGGGTATTCTATTTTTGGGTACCAGTTTTCCATTATGTTAGATAACTATTTAGGGGTCTTTGGGGTAGTCTCACTAATCAGTTGAGAGTAAAAAGTGAGCATGAATCCATGATTAAGATTTCTGATTGTCTAGGCTTAAAATAACGAGATTAGAGGTGGGTAAGGAGGTGCCTACTGATGTAAAATTGGAGAACTGCTTTTAACCTTGGGCCCGGTTATCACCTATGATGATGATTTGGAAGTGAGATGAATACTTTTATTTGGATTATACTATTGGTTTTGCCGGATTTGGATTATGCTATTGGTTCACCAGATAATTTGTCAAAATGAAAGTGAACCCAAGAATATTATTTAGTAATTGGACTATTTTGACCAATCAAAAGCCGACATATGGCGAAAGGGTGAAAATTTGGGCATGCACTACCGAACCGGGTACATTTTCGGTACCGATTCGGTACCGACTTTTTACATTTTCGATACCGGTTCGGTACCGGTTTTTACACCAAAATACCGGTACTGGTACCCACTTTTGGGGATTTTCGGTACCGAACGGGTACCATGCTCATCCCTACTTTCACATCCAGACACACCTAAATTTAATCCAAGTATTACAACCTCAACCAGTAAATAAACTTCTTGGCCTGTGTTTTTTAAGAATCTAATTAAGGTAATTTTTAGTCGTTATTCCATGAGCAGGAAGATATTCTCCATGCCAGTGTTCGTATAAATCCAGTTTGGGTAAATTTTTTTACCAAAGACCTCTTCATATCAAGTAAACTAGATTAATCCACTATTAATGTTATAAAAATGTTTTCATGCAGCCCTGTTGGGGAAGACAAAAATAGTGGTGAAGTGTGTAGACTTTTTGATGTTGGAGGCCAAGGAAACGAGAGGAAATGGATTCATTTATTTGAAGGTGCTAGAGCTGTCATAGTTTGTGTTGCTATTAGCGAGTAAGATTAATTAAACCAGATGTATTTGATAATATAAACATCTCCATTTATCTATTGTGTTCATGGTTGCAAGTCATAGAGATGGCAAAATGTATGGGTGTATCTGTAGACATGAGGGTACAAAAGGCTTCTGTTGGTTGTGTATTTTCATCGTAGACATTGTTTGCTGGTTTCTTAAGACGATCATCTCAGCATTCATACATCTTTATATGATATTATTACAAAAATTAAAGACAAATGTATAATTTATGATGTCACATATCCAGTATAACAGCAATAATAGGGGACACTATGTTGTATTTATAGACTTGTGAATTACAAGGCGAAGAGGGGGATTGGAGTTTGCGGGTATACTTTATTCAAAAATATCATTAGTTAAATATCAGTTGTAATAATTGTAATTTAACTTTTTCTTTATTTAATGTAATATTTTATTTCAGTTATATTTTGTTTATTTATACAGTTATGACTTCTTTAATGTAATTTGTTCAACCCGTCACACCCGGTAATTGAATTACAGAGCAGCGTTTCGGGTTAGGTTTCGGGGCTGAATCGAGATGTATGAATGGTGGGTCCATAAGTGAAGCTTGGTGTTCTATCAAGGATTGCAAGATGATATACAAAGGTGGCTAGAGGTGGCCGGTGAAGGCGGTTCGCGGCGGTTTAGGCTAAAACAAACCCGAAGAAGCGTTGAAAAGCTAAATATCGATTTACACGGATATTGTAACCACAACCCAAGGAAAATGGTGAAGACATGGGTTGAAAAGGAAATGAGGAATCTTATCAGGTAACATAATTTTCTATTCCTTTGTGAATTTGTATAATATCTTAACTTGATGTGGCTACAAACAATGAATATAACTACATTTTACGTAATAGGTGGGTTGGGTGATAGATTAAAATGGGTTTGAACTGAGACGTGTTTTTAGTGCAAGTTGAATTTAACTTCATAGGTAAATGGTGATATTCGCAATTTTATTGATGGTGTTATGCTATCATATGACTGTATGTTAGATAGATGGGTCTTTGCGAAGTCCTTATGGTGAAAGACTTGCATATGGCTTAAAATTCTGGTTTCACCTTATTTCGGTTTCGTAAAGGATACTTGGAGTATGCTAAATGTTTACAAGTAAAAGGTGCCAGACGAAGAGCTATAGAAAAAATCTGTATGTTAACATGTTGGCGGATATGGAGATATAGACAACCAGCAAATATGTAATTCCTTTGATTTGCCAATGGCTTCGGATGGAAAACTTATACCATACTGGTTCTCTAAGCTTCATGTTCTTGACCAGTCATGCAACGAATAAGGTATTGTATACTAATTGATGGTAACATCAATTTCTTTTGTATAATTAATTATGTACGCTAATTGAGTTCAAATATTATGTAGAAACTGTATATATGGAGGTGACAACAACGGTGATCTAGTTGCGTCGTCGACTGGTTGATTGATGTTGGCAGTGTTAGTCCATATAGACTGTTTTAATCATGTCTTTCAGGAGTTCAGGTATGAGACAATTCATTTTGATCATGTCTGTTTTTTACTTTTGGTGAGATGATGATAAAGATGCTACCTCAGTGTCTTTCATTTACAATATTTGTTCCATCCAAAGTCTAGACTCGCTTCTCTGAGTGCTCTTCGAGATTGAGGGTAAACGAGAGTTTAGCGAGTGAGGAAGAAAATGATACGTATTTATACATGTATTTAGCTTCGAGGGGATGTCCAGTGAGGTGTATACACCCAATGCTTACTTATTGGCGTAAGTTTCCCCAATTTGCTCAACAATTTTATGTGTAACTGGTTTATTGGTAAAAAAAATCAATATATACAGCAAGATTTAATTTGGTCAATTTTCATTTTAGGTGGGAAAATATAAAGTAGTATTTGAGGTAAAACTATGATATTTCTGAACATTAATGACTATTGTGATGTTTCGTAATGGGCTTTAATTATATAAGGGCCTTCATAGATACTACAATTTCGTTAATCGCAAATCCCAAACCTTGAGCGCATATATATGTGACATAGACCATTAGTGTTTATAAAGAATTATATCATTTTTTTGTAACATAATAATACTAAGAAAAATTGTAATATTAAATTTCAATAGTTAGTATTTTTTAAGCTATAAATACGATTATTTTTTCACAAAATCGTACATTTTAAATAAATTTTTACATTTGTTGTTTACATTATTAAACTGGATTTGCTATCTGAAGACGAATTTCCATATAATCTTTTATTGATTATACAATATTCATCCAAGGTGTGTCTGTTATTAGGTCTATTATAGAAAATAGTAGAGGTTCCAATTTGTCCCATTTGCTTATGAACAAATTAAAAGTTGACCAATATCTATTTTTATTGTGTATGAAATGATCCTACTTTAATGGGCTGACCTATTGGATCATGGATCAGCCCAAGAATTGCCCAAATAAATGTACATATTAGGTTGCTTATTGTATTGGTGGGTCAAACTTTTTGGTTAGTTGGATTATATAGCTCGAACGGATTAGATCTAAATCAACATTTGATGCAGGTTGTGTCAGTTGTGTTAGGCCTAGTTGTGTTAGGCCTGTCTGACTCAGCCCGTTTGAATCATATAAATATAAAAATGACAAATTTCAAGTTTAACTCGCATTGTCGTATTGACTCTTTACCCAACTCGCTTAATGGCGGTTCAAGTATTTTTCTTAAAAATTATTGTTTTGGGCCATGTTTTATTTTTACGGGTCAAATAGAATAAGCGAGTTGGGTAAAGAGTCGATACGACAAATTGGATCTCATTGTCCCATTACTAGGCTTCACGTCTGACTTATATTGGGAAAGAAAATGAAACTCATTCTCATGCATGGACACTATATGGACTATGACATGATGTTTTGCATCATGATCGATGTATGACTAAAGATAGACATAATGGTTGCAAATACAACACTTTGGTGTTTGTATGCTTTTAAAATAACAAAGATAAGCCTCTATTATTCCATAAATATATCATATAATATATGCTGATATAAAATGCTATTAGAAAAATTAACCTATATCTAAATTTGATAAAAGTTGCTATATTTTAACATATGGTAAAAAAATGTACTTAAGTACATTAAGTTACATTATGATAGTAAATAAATATAATATATGAGTGGTAATTATTGTGTCAAAATGTTATGTTTTTATTAATAACTAGAAAAGTAACCCGCCACGATGCGGCGGGTGCTAGATTTTTATTTATGTTATGCTAGTTATGATCGCAATAATGTTACCTGGTCCAAGAAAAGATTAACCAGTCGGGCAAGCGTTTTACAAGTAAGTTATTGAAACTATACAACATGAAAATAACTAAGTTTTATTAGCACCTGTTTTTTTTTTAAACCAGTTTCAACCCGAACAGAACCGACGTTTTGTATACCGGTCAACATTCTCGATCTCTGAAACTGGTTTTAAACCAGTTTAAACCGGTAAAAAAACATTTTTTTGGCCCAGATCAGTTTTAACCAAGCCCCCCGCCGCAACGCGAGGGAGCCTACATCTAGTTTTATATAAAGAGAAAAGATTAACCAGTCGGGCAAGCATTTTACAAGCGAATTATTTAAACTATACGACATCAAAATAACTAAGTTCTATTAACACCGGGTTTTTTTTTTAAAACCGGTTTCAACCCGAACAGAACCGACGTTTTGTATACCAGTCAACATTCTCGATCTTTGAAACTGGTTTTAAAACCGGTTTAAACCGGAAAAAAAAGTTTTTTTTGCCCAAATCAGTTTTTAAGCAAACCGAATCAATTAATACCAGTTCGGGTCCGCAAACATATCTACACAAAATAAATGCAAAATTAATAAACAAACGTGTTTTCATATGATGCAATGACCCCATTAACACCGGTTTTTTTTTTTTTTTTTAAACTGAACCGGTGGTTTAATAAGGGTATTTACTTAAGATTCACAATAAAATGCAGTATAAATAGAAAAGTAAACATTTAAAATCCAAGGATGATCAAAAGATATACCTGGGATTCTATCATGTCGGTTGTAAAGTATCCATCAAAGTGAAAGTAACCATCAATCATACCCACCAAAGCCCTGAAAAGATTCCAATTGAAGTAATATGTCAAGGTTTTCGTTAATGATGCCAAAAAGTAATTGTGGTAAAATTTTAGTTGATAATTGTTTAGTATAAGAAGTTTAAGATGACTTCTAGTTCTCGGTATAGTGAAACAATGTCGATTACTCGAAGTAACAATGGAGATGCAGTTACTTAACTTGTTATTTGTGTACAATAATATTCATATGATACTGTAAATGATATTCCCACTTGTAAATACAAATAAACTTATTGATCTTGCCAATTTATCATAACTATATCACCGATGAAACCAGTAAACCACCATTATGTGTATGTGTGTTTAAGAACTATATATCATGAACTCTAGCACTAGTATTGGTATACGAATGTTGACAGCAAACAGCTTGCTCAAATAGTAACAACATTTATGTAGGAACCAACAACTATAATAGTTTGTGACTTTAGCGTAATATTACCAAAAACAGAACAGCATGCAGTTTGATCAAATTTAAAAGCAATAATGAAAGATGACATGTGAATGCATACCAAAAGGCATTTTCTTCAGGCATCATTAGCAGCAGCATTGCAGCAAAAAAATTCATTGCCTACACAGATTGTTAAAAAAAACTTTAAGATGAGAATAAATATAACAAAGAAATGAATTTGTTATATCAATCACTTATTATAAAATTAAGATTTTAATCATCAAGTTACCTGACAATAGCCAACATCAGGGTTGCGCCAAGCATAAGCTAAAAGCAACCGCCTAGTTCCTACCTTCCTCATTTAATGCAGGATGGCCAGGAAACGTTCGTGGTAAATCCTGCCTTAGGTAAAACTGTAAAAGACATTAGTTCACACACACAAAAAATAGCCATATATACAAGAATATGACAACCATTAGTGACCTTTTCAATCTGCTTTTTACATTTTTCTGGTACATGAGCTCTTTCTATTTTTTTCCCTGAGCTTCCATTGTGTGAATTTGATTCGGTCAAATCCGATACATCATCGCTTACGTCCAACAAATTCTGGTAGTAACTCTCCACGCGTCGTTCTTTCACCCCGACAAAGGCTTGCCATGCCTGCAACAATAAGATCTTGCATGTAATAAGATATGTATATGGATATGCTATACATAACATAGATGTGGCAAAATGGGCGAGTTGGGAAATGGGTCAAAATGGATTCGGGCAAGCTTTTTACAAGTAAGTTATTTAAACTATACACCATGAAAATAACTAAGCCTTATTAACACATATTTTTTTTAAAACTGGTTTCAACCTAATTAGGGTTTAAAACAACAACTGCATAATCATTGAGAACAGAGTCTGCATAAGAAATAACAACTTTGATTCATCCCTAATCTCGTACAGTTAGGCTCGGAGTTTGCGAACTAGGGAAACCACCATGGAGGAGGTTTTGGATTTGGAGCTTTTCTTTTGATCATGATATTCCTAATTCTCAGCCGAGTCTTGTGAGCTTGCGCACGTAACCAAACTAACTTATGATCAGAACCAAACCAATCACATAACAAATTGACTGTTCATTGCTAAGCATCAGACAATAAAATCAACCACATAACAATGAGTCCAGTGGAAGATAATGTCACACCCCAACCGATGGCGGAATCATCGGGGCGTGGCACTGAGCGAAACAGATTGTTCAGAAGTTTCCATAACAACTATTTATATAATCCAGTTAAAGATACGTCCCATACCGTATCCCGAATAAACAAACATGTCATTACAGATAATCATCCAAACAAGAAATTTCCGTTCCGACAACTAAGATTCAAATATTATTACAGCACTTGTTTATCTACTTCTAGACCCCTATTCTGTTGACTTTCTGGCTGTAATGCCAGAGGACAAGATCTACAGACAACTATGCCTTAGACGCTTGTTCTTGGCAGACAACTATTTGTTGGGGGCTTCTAGAAACTTATTCAAGCCTCGCTTTCCTAGCAAATAAGCATCCGAATTACCTGTCACATACGTTAAAATAAAGTCAATACATAAAATGTAAAGGTGAGCACACAAGTTTAATAATAGCATATAGGAGTTCAAATAGTTTACGCATAACCAGGCACGTACACAGAGGAAAACGATGCATGTTAATTATCGACATGGGACCATCGATACCAACGACTGCGGGTTGACCGTCCGAGACGGTTCGCAATATATGATTACCACCGTAATCCATGCAAGTAATTGTCCTTAACAACCCCCGTGTGAACGGGTGCTGAGTCCAAACTATAGTACTATGTTGCTAAGGCAGGTAGATAGCACTCCACGTGTAAACATAATAAACAACATTCATTTAGTCAAGTAGCACATGCAAATGGTCAGCGTTCAAATAGTTTGTGTTTGATTGTGATTTGATAGGTAACGTATGTAACACCCAAAAGTGCTAAAAGCAAAAAGGGATCGAGTATACTCACAGTGATTGATTGTGGATTGAAGGGAGCGCTCAGAGTAAGATTAGCCTGAGTAGTTCGATAGCACAACAATAAGTAACGCAGAAAAGTAAACAAGTGTGAATGGATCGAATGGGCTGGTCGATCGAACGACAGGTTCGATCAACGGGCTGTTCGGTCGGCTGGTATGTCCGGTTGGACAGTCCTGTTCGATCGGCCGGTAGGCTCGATCGGCTGGACCACTCGAGTGGATTGTTTCTTCTTTTGGTATGTTTGTGTTAGAGGATTTGAACTTTTGAAGTTTTTGTTGCAGTATTTGAGAACACTGAAGTGTTCCTACCTTTCAAGTCGATCGATCGAACGGTTCGTTCGATCGGCTAGCTCACTCGATCAGCTAGCTCACTCGATCGGCTAGAAACTTCAGAATTTGGTCCTCAACTGAATGTCACTCGATCGAACAGTCTGTTCGATCGGCTGGCATTCCCTACTACAAACGAGTTATGAAAACGATTAAGTGTTGAAGTATAGTATTTCATGAGCCGAAGAGTAATGTTCACCAAATGCAGTTCGATCGAACATCTCTTCCTCAATACTACGCTTCATGAAATTTTGAAAGTGTGGGACCATGTGCTAGCCGATCGGCTGGCCCGGTCGATCGGCTGGCATGTCCGATCGGCTGGGCTGTTCGAACAGCCTAGCCGTTCGGCCAGCAAGTCTGACCTGGTCGGCTTTTCGTCTAACACTTGGCTGTTTGATTATTTGTCATTCTTTCAGGGTATCTTGACAACGTGTTGAACTATGATAACCTCCGTTCCTACCTGTTTCTTTGGCTCGGACAGGAATCACCCAAGTCCGGCCGGTGAACGGTTCGGAATGTCGGTTTAGAGTTTAACCCGAAATTGGTGAACCTTGTTCATAGAACCCGAATCTTGAACCCTTTCAACTGTTTGAATGATTAGTTGGCCGGTTCAAGCTCCGTTTCTATC
The DNA here is from genome assembly GCF_002127325.2 of Helianthus annuus. Lineage (NCBI taxonomy): Eukaryota > Viridiplantae > Streptophyta > Magnoliopsida > Asterales > Asteraceae > Helianthus > Helianthus annuus. Next base: position 142,370,760 of record NC_035437.2, on the reverse strand, counting down.
GGTTTGAAGGCATTGAGTGTAAAAGAGTTGAAAGAAAGTTGAGATTCCTTCTTACAATCCTTCACAGCTTGTGGATGTTTAGATCTTTGATAGATCTTGCTTGTTTATGTGGAAATCGGTTAGATCTAAGCTAATCATAGTTGAATGAGGCCAAAACATGATGTTCTTCAAGAACACCATGATGACATCACCCAAGAACACCTAGATCTTGGTGATTTCATGGTTAGAATTCAAGTTTTGAAAGATAGGAAGGTGTAGAATCAAGTAATGATCATAAACGTACAAGATTTAGAGTGAAAACTTACCGGGATTGAGAGAAATCTGAGAAAAGATGAAGAATAGAAGCTGGCCGGTCAGAACTTTCCAAAAGTGGAAATGAAGACAAGGACAACCCTATTTATAGGCTTCCAAAAGAGGAAAGTGGCAGCCGATCGGCTAGGAGCTCCGATCGAGTGGGCTGCTTGATCGGCTGGCAAGATGCTAGCCGATCGGCTGGCCTGTTCGATCAGGATGCTTCCTGTTCGATCCGCGTCACACTTTGAGTATTTTGCAACGGTTTTCGATGTTTCGATTTCGATAGACGCTGATACGAATACGATAGAGTTCGTAGTCAAATTACTTTTAATCCCAACCACTATATCTAACATACAATCTTCTATAAGTCACGTTTCGATGTCGTTTTCGATTGTATTTGATTGCTTTTCGAGTTTTGATTTGATCTTCGATTGATTTGCTTGAATACCACACCAAACATAAAGTAAACACGCACAAGTACATAAGGCACACACACACGTATAACAATACCACAATTCGTATAATTCGAGTCTCGAGTTCGATGATTGTTAGATCGGTTTGATTGCTGATTAGTTAACTTTATCGCATTGTTACTTCCTATCATTCACAGTCGTAGATCGGTTCGCGCTAAAACACATTCGATTACTTCGATTCTTGCTGATTACAACACTTACTCCACATAATACAACTAAAACACAAAATCGACTATTTACAGTCAAAGAAAGTCAAAGTTGACTTGGACTTTGACTTTGACTTTGACATTCGAAAACACGGGGTATTACAGCCTCCCCTTGTTTAGGGAATTTCGTCCCGAAATTAGGCTCGAAGGCTACACAACGCCATGATTTAACAATTTGATGCTTCAGATCTATTTATTTAAACAACTGCGGGTACTTGGCCTTCATGTCGCTTTCGAGTTCCCAAGTGAACTTCGCGTCTCGTTTGCCTTCCCATCGGACCTTCACGATCGGGATGCGAGAGCGCCTGAGCTGCTTGGTTTGGCGATCCATGATTTCGACGGGCTTTTCCACGAAGTGTAATGTTTCATTGACCTGAAGATCGTCGAGCGGTACGATTAGATCATGATCAGCAAGGCATTTTCGGAGGTTAGAGACGTGGAAAGTCGGGTCGACGTTACTGAGTTCCTCCGGTAATTCGAGTCTGTAGGCGACTTTTCCGATTCTTTCCAGAACCCTAAAAGGTCCAACATATCGAGGCGCGAGTTTCCCTTTCTTGCCGAATCGGACTACACCCTTCCAAGGTGATACCTTTAGGAGCACGTAGTCACCAACTTCAAATTCAAGGGGCTTGCGTCTTTTATCGGCGTAACTTTTCTGTCTGTTCCGAGCTTTCACCAAGTTGTCTCTAATCTGGTGGATTTTGTCAGTCGTTTCTTGTAGAATCTCGGGACCGGTTAGTTGCGAGTGACCGATCTCGTGCCACACAATAGGCGATCGACATCTTCTACCATACAAAGCCTCGAAAGGTGCCATTTGGATGCTGGAATGATAGCTGTTATTGTACAAGAATTCCACCAATGGCAGGTGTTTGTTCCAACTACCGCCAAAATCTATAACACACGCTCGGAGCATGTCTTCAAGAGTACGGATCGTTCTTTCAGTCTGTCCGTCGGTTTGAGGATGGAATGCAGTACTCAGATTGAGCGACGTACCAAAGGCCGCTTGAAACGTTTCCCACAATCGTGAAGTGAACCGAGCGTCACAGTCTGAAATGATGTCACGAGGCGTACCATGATTACGAATGATCTCGTCGGTGTAGATTTGGGCTAGTCGTTCCACCTTGTAGTCTTCTCGTATCGGCAAGAAGTGGGCTGACTTCGTGAGACGATCGACTATGACCCAAATACTGTCGTGACCTGATGGCGTGGGCGGGAGCTTCGTTATGAAATCCATAGCTATACTCTCCCACTTCCATATAGGTATCGGCGGTTGTTCGAGTAAACCAGAAGGTCTTTGATGTTCAGCCTTGACTCTTGCACAAGTTAAACAGCTTCCAACGTATAGGGCGATATCCCGTTTCATACCCGGCCACCAGTACTTATAACGCAGGTCCTGGTACATCTTGTCTGCACCGGGGTGAATAGAATATCGGGACTTGTGGGCTTCATTCATAATAATCTTTCGCAAATCGGTCCGCTTAGGGATCCAAATTCGGTCCAGATAATAGAATATCCCATCTGATTTGCTTACTAACTGAGCTCCATCGTGATAGATTCTTTCTCTCTTCAATTTACGCTCGTTAAAGCAAGCATGTCGAGCTTCGCGAATAAGGGCTTCGAGGTTGTGCTGGGCTTGGATGTTTCGGGTACTGAGCACGTAACTTTTTCTGCTGAGCGCGTCAGCAACCACATTCGCCTTGCCTGGGTGATAACGAATCTCACAGTCGTAATCGTTGAGAAGTTCTACCCATCGGCGTTGACGCATATTAAGCTCTCTCTGATTAAAGATGTGTTGTAAACTCCTGTGATTAGTGTAGATCGTACACTTGGTGCCGTACAGGTAGTGTCGCCAAATCTTCAATGCAAAGACAACCGCGCCTAGCTCGAGGTCATGGGTTGTATAGTTCTTCTCGTGGATCTTGAGCTGACGAGATGCGTAGGCTATAACCTTGTCTCGCTGCATGAGGACACAGCCGAGACCAAGGTTAGAAGCATCACAGTAGACAATGAAGTTGTCGCTTCCGTCGGGCAGCGTAAGAATCAGTGCGTTGCACAGCATATGTTTGAGAGTTTGGAAGGCAGTCTCTTGTGCGTTTCCCCACACAAAAGGCTTGTTCTTATGAGTAAGAGAGGTAAGCGGCACAGCGATCTTAGAGAATCCTTCGATGAATCGTCGATAATAGCCCGCTAGTCCGAGAAAAGAACGAACTTCTGACGGGTTCTTAGGTGTAATCCAGCTTTTGACAGCTTCAATCTTCGTAGGATCGACATGGATACCCCGACTATTCACTATGTGACCCAGAAATTGAACCTCCTCCAACCAGAATTCGCACTTGGAGAACTTGGCATAGAGTTGGTTCCCCTGAAGTAACTCGAGAACCAAACGTAGATGTTGCGCGTGTTCGGCTTTCGATTTGGAATAGATCAAGACATCGTCGATGAACACGATGACGAAACGGTCAAGATAAGGCTTACACACACGATTCATTAGGTCCATACAAATCGTGGGTGCGTTGGTTAGACCAAAGGGCATAACAACAAGTTCGTAATGGCCATAACGGGTTCGGAAAGCAGTTTTGGGAATGTCCTCCTCTTGAATCCGTAGCTGACGATATCCTGAACGCAGGTCGATCTTAGAGAAACATGCTGCACCTTGTAGTTGATCAACAGATCGTCAATTCGGGGCAAGGGGTATCAGTTCTTAATGGTTAGCTTATTCAATTCCCGATAGTCGATGCACATCCGGAACGACCCGTCCTTCTTTTTGACGAAAAGGACTAGCGCGGCACAAGGAGAGGTGCTTGGGCGAATAAAGCCTTTTTCGAGTAATTCATGGAGTTGGTTCGAGAGTTCCCTCATTTCGGATGGAGCGAGTCGATAAGGGGCTTTGGCAACGGGGTTAGCTCCAGGAATGAGGTCGATGCGAAAGTCGATATCACGACTTGGTGGTAGTTCGGGAAGATCGTCAGGGAACACCTGAGGAAATTCACGAACCACTGGTACATCCTTGACTTCGACTTTCTTTTTCTTTCCCTTCTCCGCTACTACAATGTTGGCTAAGAAGGCTCGGTATTCCTTGCGGAGATACTTGCTGGCTTGAATACACGACATAAGCTTGAGACCTTTTGACGTTGTTTCACCGTACACACACAATACATCACCATTCGCGAGTGAGAATCGAATCATCTTCTCGAAACACACAACTTCAGCATGGTTTTCACGAAGAAAGTCCATGCCTATTATGACGTCAAAGCTTCCGAGTTGCATCGGAATAAGATCGATTGGGAAGATGTGATTGTTGAGTTCGAGAGTACAATTACGGAGTACAGAGTTAACGGCAATAGTTCTTCCTGTAGCGACTTCGACTTCGAATGCCGAGGATAGATAAGAGCGCTTACGACTAAGGAGCTTCTCAAATTCAAATGACACAAAGCAGTTATCGGCTCCAGTATCAAACAAACATGATGCATAAATACCATTCACAAGGAACATACCATTAACCACGTTGTTATCCGCCTGAGCCTGGCGGGCATTGATGTTGAAGATTCGGGCATGGGCTGCTTGCTGTTGTTGCTGAGGCTGCTGTTGTTGCTGTTGCTGCTGGGGCTCTTGCTTAACCACCCTGTTTGGGCACCTGTTTGCAAAATGGTTAGGGTCACCACATGCAAAGCAGACTCGAGCATTGACTGCAGGTGCTGGAGCTGCTTGTTGGCCTTGAGGGGCAGGGAGTAGAGCTTGGTTGACAGTAGCTTGAACTGGGGCTTGACGAGGACCATAGCCACAGTTCGCAGTGAAATGACCGTAAAGGTTGCAGTGAGCGCAAAAATGACAAGCTAGATCCAGTGGATGATGATACGAACATGTCGGGCAGAGTGGGTGAGGGCCTGTGTATGCACGTTTTGCTGGCGGTGCGTTGATCACTGGAGCTGAGCGCTGGTGCTGCTGCTGTTGAGCTGGTACAGCTTGTAGTGGAGTAGCGGTTGTTGCGGCAGCACAGCTCTTGTTGCTGGAGCTGTTGTTCTTCTTCCTTCTTCTTGAAGACTTGGAGGCTTGAGCAGTGGTGTTGTCGGTGGGTGCTGTAGTGGCTTGATGCAGAGACTTGGTTTGCTTATCCCAGAAACCAGCTTTTACTCGCTTATCATTGATCTCAGCGGCGAGTAGGTAGGTTTCTTCGATCGTTGCTGGCTTGGCGGCGTGAACAAAGTCGGCTACACAATCGGGCAGAGCTCGAATGTACTTCTTGATGGCTTAATCGGAGGTCTTGACTTGGTCAGGACAGATAATGCTAAGCTGCTTGAAGCGAGCAGTGAGAGCAGCGTTGTCTCCATCCTTCTGCTTGATTCCCCAGAACTCGTCCTCCAGCTTTTGGCGTTCATGAGGAGGGCAGAATTCTTCGATCATGATCGCCTTCAACTCCTTCCATGATAGCCCGTAAGCTGCATCATTTCCGCGCTTGTTTCGTTCGGCCGTCCACCAGTCTAGAGCACGGGACTGGAAGACGCCTGTAGCATTGAGAGTGCGGAGATGTTTAGGACATCCGCACTGGCGCAGAGTGACTTCGACTGAGTCGAACCAGTGAAACATGGCTGTCGGACCATCTTCGCCAGTGAACTCTTTTGGTCCACATGCTTTGAACTGCTTGAAGCTGAAAGCAGCCTTGCTCAATTCCTTAGGGAGTTCAGCTCGAGATTCGTCTGACAACTTACTAGCGTTTTCATACACCTCACTCATAGCTTTTGCCACGGTTTTGGAGATGATCGCAGCGAGACGTCGGTCTCTCTTCTCTTGGCAAGTCAAACGGTGTCGGGATCCAGACGACGACATGGTCTGCATTAGACATCGTCACGAGACTCAACACAGCGAAATCGAATCTCACCTCACACGTCTAGACTACTAAAACTTAGAATCACGTCGAATCACATATTTCGCAACATATAGGCACATAACCACAGATACACATAATCATAGAACACAGAAGTACACAGAGCACAGAATCACAGAAACAGAGAAGCACATAAGCACATAGGTACCTAGAGCGCATAACACAGAAACACGTAAATACCTAGGCACTTAATCACTAAGGTAGTCAGAAAACAGAAACCTATCCTTCAAAGCTCGCGTGTCGTTCGATTAGTATGTCGATTTGCATCGTATAGTATAGTCTAACTTAGTTGTATAGCATAACATAGCATGATACTGTCTAGATTTGGGATAACTGGGTGTCGAATTGAGATAGAATCAGCAAATGCGAGTCGTGTTTGTTGATCGAAGTGGTAGTAAAATCGAATATTACCTCAAAATAAAACAGAGAAAGCAAATATAAACATAAAACAGAGAAAGCACACAAAAATACATAAAATCAACAAGTCATCAGAGTATGCGGCTGCGGTTCTCAGAACCGAAACACATAGAATCGAGGGATAGATCGTCTGCGGCTACTAGACATCGACTACCCAAGGCAACTCGACTATTCACAGTAGAGTTGTCATCACTTTCGACTCTAGAGGTTGTGTTTCTGCCTCGAATCTTGGGCATTCCACACGCGTCTCCTAGGTCATACTTGTGAGTTCAGGTCGTTGGAGTCCATCGAAGCCTTGGTGAGATGAGTAAAATACAAAACAAACTGCTAAGGTTAGGGTTTCACCCCTTGGCTTAGCAATTTCTTCCTTGTTTTTAGTAAAATCGAGGAGAATTTTCCTCAAAATGGGGGTTTCACACTTGATTCGTTATAATTCTCCTCGTTTATTGGCAAAAATATAGAGATGAAGGAGTAAAATCCTCATAAGTCAGGAAATTTAGTCGGGAGTTTGCGGTTTTCACACCTATTCCTGACTGAATCGCCTGACGTTAGTTGAAAATTTGAGTGCAGTGATAGTGAAGAATTACAGAATAAGCACATAAACTGGGTCTATTGGTTCCTAATTATAGTCTAGGTCTCTAAGACAGCGGCCCGGACTAGGTCGTGTCTAACCTAATTCCCTATAGTTATGGCTCTGATACCAATCTGTCACACCCCAACCGATGGCGGAATCATCGGGGCATGGCACTGAGCGAAACAGATTGTTCAGAAGTTTCCATAACAACTATTTATATAATCCAGTTAAAGATACGTCCCATACCGTATCCCGAATAAACAAACATGTCATTACAGATAATCATCCAAACAAGAAATTTCCGTTCCGACAACTCAGATTCAAATATTATTACAGCAATTGTTTATCTGCTTCTAGACCCCTATTCTGTTGACTTTCTGGCTGTAATGCCAGAGGACAAGATCTACAGACAACTATGCCTTAGACGCTTGCTCTTGGCAGACAACTATTTGTTGGGGGCTTCTAGAAACTTATTCAAGCCTCGCTTTCCTAGCAAATAAGCATCCTAATTACCTGTCATATACGTTAAAATAAAGTCAATACATAAAATGTAAAGGTGAGCACACAAGTTTAATAATAGCATATAGAGTTCGAATAGTTTACGCATAACCAGGCACGTACACAGAGGAAAACGATGCATGTTAATTATCGACATGGGACCATCGATACCAACGACTGCGGGTTGACCGCCCGAGACGGTTCGCAATACATGATTACCACCGTAATCCATGCAAGTAATTGTCCTTAACAACCCCCGTGTGAACGGGTGCTGAGTCCAAACTATAGTACTATGTTGCTAAGGTAGGTAGATAGCACTCCACGTGTAAACATAATAAACAGCATTCATTTAGTCAAGTAGCACATGCAAATGGTCCGCGTTCAAATAGTTTGTGTTTGATTGTGATTTGATAGGTAACGTATGTAACACCCAAAAGTGCTAAAAGCAAAAAGGGATCGAGTATTCTCACAGTGATTGATTGTGGATTGAAGGGAGCGCTGAGAGTAAGATTAGCCTGAATAGTTCGATAGCACAACAATAAGTAACGCAGAAAAGTAAACAAGTGTGAATGGATCGAATGGGCTGATCGATCGAACGGGCTGTTCGGTCGGCTGGTATGTCCGGTTGGACAGTCCTGTTCGATCGGCCGGTAGGCTCGATCGGCTGGACCACTCGAGTGGATTGTTTCTTCCTTTGGTATGTTTGTGTTAGAGGATTTGAACTTTTGAAGTTTTTGTTGCAGTATTTGAGAACACTGAAGTGTTCCTACCTTTCAAGTCGATCGATCGAACGGTTCGTTCGATCGGCTAGCTCACTCGATCAGCTAGCTCACTCGATCGGCTAGCTCACTCGATCGGCTAGATACTTCAGAATTTGGTCCTCAACTGAATGTCACTCGATCGAACAGTCTGTTCGATCGGCTGGCATTCCCTACTACAAACGAGTTGTGAAAACGATTAAGTGTTGAAGTATAGTATTTCATGATCCGAAGAGTAATGTTCACCAAACGCAGTTCGATCGAACATCTCTTCCTCAATACTACGCTTCATGAAATTTTGAAAGTGTGGGACCATGTGCTAGCCGATCGGCTGGCCCGGTCGATCGGCTGGCATGTCCGATCAGCTGGGCTGTTCGAACAGCAAGTCTGACCTGGTCAGCTTTTCGTCTAACACTTGGCTGTTTGATTATTTGTCATTCTTTCAGGGTATCTTGACAACGTGTTGAACTATGATAACCTCCGTTCCTACCTGTTTCTTTGGCTCGGATAGGAATCACCCAAGTCCGGCCGGTGAACGGTTCGGAATGTCGGTTTAGAGTTTAACCCGAAATCGGTGAACCTTGTTCATAGAACCCGAATCTTGAACCCTTTCAACTGTTTGAATTATTAGTTGGCCGGTTCAAGCTCCGTTTCTATCGGTTTGAAGGCATTGAGTGTAAAAGAGTTGAAAGAAAGTTGAGATTCCTTCTTTCAATCCTTCACAGCTTGTGGATGTTTAGATCTTTGATGGATCTTAGCTTGTTTATGTGGAAATCGGTTAGATCTAAGCTAATCATAGTTGAATGAGGCCAAAACATGATGTTCTTCAAGAACACCATGATGACATCACCCAAGAACACCTAGATCTTGGTGATTTCACAGTTAGAATTCAAGTTTTGAAAGATAGAAAGGTGTAGAATCAAGTAATGATCATAAACGTACAAGATTTAGAGTGAAAACTTACCGGGATTGAGAGAAATCTGAGAAAAGATGAAGAATAGAAGCTGGATGGTCAGAACTTTCCAAAAGTGGAAATGAAGACAAGGACAGCCCTATTTATAGGCTTCCAAAAGAGGAAAGTGGCAGCCGATCGGCCAGGAGCTCCGATCGAGTGGGCTGCTCGATCGGCTGGCAAGATGCTAGCCGATCGGCTGGCCTGTTCGATCAGGATGCTTCCTGTTCGATCCGCGTCACACTTTGAGTATTTTGCGACGGTTTTTGACGTTTCGATTTCGATAGACGCTGATACGAATACGATAGAGTTCCTAGTCAAATTACTTTTAATCCCAACCACTATATCTAACATACAATCTTCTATAAGTCACGTTTCGATTTTGTTTTTGATTATGTTTGATTGCTTTTCGAGTTTCGATTCGATCTTCGATTGATTTGCTTGAATACCACACCAAACATAAAGTAAACACACACAAGTAACACATAAGGCAGACACACACGTATAACAATACCACAAATTCGTATAATTCGAGTCTCAAGTTCGATGACTGTTAGATCGGTTTAATTGCTGATTAGTTAACTTTATCGCATTGTTACTTCCTATCATTCACAGTCGTAGATCGGTTCGCGCTAAAACACATTCGATTACTTCGATTCTTGCTGATTACAACACTTACTCCACATAATACAACTAAAACACAAAATCGACTATTTACAGTCAAAGAAAGTCAAAGTTGACTTGGACTTTGACTTTGACTTTGACTTTGACATTCGAAAACACGGGGTGTTACAGATAATACTTACCATCTCGATCTATGGTGATGCTACATGTTGCTCTGAATCGTAGTCCTAAACACCCAATTAAGATCTTGCTGTAAAGAATCAAGAAATCAAGACTTAGGGTTCAATGTCAAAAGAAGAAAATGTGATTCAGAGATCACGAACCTGTAACTATCGATGTCGCCGTATGTTGATCACTTCGAACACAAAGAAATTCGGTCGTTGATTTGGTGATTCAGAAGTGTGATTTTGAGTGAATCTGCGTTATATTGTGAGAGAGAGAGAATAGAAAGTAAAAGGTAAAGTTGAGAAATGTGGATATCAAGGAGACGTGGTTTCAAAATACCAATGTACAAACAACATTACACAAGATACAACATGCAATAGCACAAAACATATGTTATGCATAGAGTACAACCATCATATGCATAGTTATGTTGTAAATTAGAGTATATATAAATTAGCTGACTAAATTATAAGAGTGATAATTTGCATTTTGTTTTTTTTTCATAGATTGAATTAGGAGAGCATAACGACACTAATAAGTCTTAATTTAATAATCTTTTTCTAATGTTTGGTTGGAAATATTTGGCATTACAAAGAAATTTATCTTTTCTTAGATTTTTGTGTCTGAGCCTATGTAGCATGATAGTTTATGTCTTTTCGTCTTATTGTTTGCTTTGGAAAACATACTCTTACAAGCATGCATCTTGCATTGGAACGATATTCAGAAGAGGTGGCTTTTTCTTAACTGTATACACCTTATTTAATTTATTATTATACACTTATGTTGCTTAGTTATATCTAAAACATTGTCTATAACTTTTACCTAGAGGAATTTGAACAAAAGGTGTCACCCAAAAGTGTTATCTGAAATAATATCAAGTCTTGGATAAGATATGTGATAAATAGACATGGTTGTTTGATTAAGAGCAATTTTTTCTTTTTAGAAAAAGAGCTAGGCAGTGGATCAACTTATTACTATAGCTCATGTTACGTGAATATGTAAAAGAGGACAAAATTTGAAACAAAAAAGAGCTAAGCAGCGGACCAACTTATTACTATAGGGATTTTTTTAGTGGTCTTTGGGTTATTCGGGTAAAGTTGAATCCAAAAAATAACATTTGGTTGCCAAACTGAAGATGGGTATTCGGGTTCGGGTATTAATAATAACTAGGTTCGGTTTCCTCACATTTTTTCTTTCAGGTAAGATTTGATTACCAACCCGAAGTTGGAATCTTGATGGAAAGTAAAAGTGAGAGGAAGCCGTTGTTGGAGGTAAAGAAAGAGAATTTTAAAGAAACTAAGAAGCAAAGCAAATTGTATGCTTTAGTATTACTGCCAATGTTATTTAATCATGCATGTGGTCATTTGCGTCTTTGAGTTTGTTTTCCTTATTGTATGATTTTGTTCCCGGTGCTATATAATTGCTTTAAAAAACAGTAGGCTTCCACTATGGTTACACTTCATACCTGGAATTGAGTTTGAGACTTATAACGAGCCTTTTAAGGTTAATTATTATCTTTTAGTAAACATCCAAAGCTTCCTTATTTGGTCTACGGTTACTTGCCCTGTTCATAGGTAATGGGAATGTAGAAAATATAAATGCAATTGCTTTCAACATGCTAATAAATACTAATGTGAGTCAAATTTTCATATTGAAAACATTCCACTAGCTCCTTTTTATTATATTAAAATGATTCCAAAGGCATGGCTTATCATGACTTAAAAATGTAGTTTAGTTTAACAACTAGAAATTCTTCAAGTTCTTTTACATGTGATGCTCATTTAACAGCTTAGTTTTATAATATTGTGATTATGATAAAGTTTGAGTTCATCTATAGTTATTTATTTCAGATGATGAGGTGAAATATGTTGTTAAGTTAAACAATTGGTGTGATCCAAAAAAATATGGGTAATAGGCCCCTTTGGCTATTCATCCACCATGGCGTGTCTTCTTAGGCGTATGGCAAATGCGTCTTTGAAAATTCACGTACTCTGTTCGAGCTTGAAGAAATGTGCCATTCCGTAATGTTTTAGTATTTTTTTTTAAATCAAATTATTATCGGGCTTAATAAACCTAATGCCAACACTTACTCCACATAATACAACTAAAACACAAAATCGACTATTTACAGTCAAAGAAAGTCAAAGTTGACTTGGACTTTGACTTTGACTTTCGAAAACACGGGGTGTTACAGATAATACTTACCATCTCAATCTATGGTGATGCTACATGTTGCTCTGAATCGTAGTCCTAAACACCTAATTAAGATCTTGCTGTAAAGAATCAAGAAATCAAGACTTAGGGTTCAATGTCAAAAGAAGAAAATGTGATTCAGAGATCACGAACCTGTAACTATCGATGTCGCCGTATGCTGATCACTTCGAACACAAAGAAATTCGGTCGTTGATTTGGTGATTCAGAAGTGTGATTTTGAGTGAATCTGCGTTATATTGTGAGAGAGAGAGAATAGAAAGTAAAAGGTAAAGTTGAGAAATGTGGATATCAAGGAGACGTGGTTTCAAAATACCAATGTACAAACAACATTACACAAGATACAACATGCAATAGCACAAAACATATGTTATGCATAGAGTACAACCATCATATGCATAGTTATGTTGTAAATTAGAGTATATATAAATTAGCTGACTAAATTATAAGAGTGATAATTTGCATTTTGTTTTTTTTTCATAGATTGAATTAGGAGAGCATAACGACACTAATAAGTCTTAATTTAATAATCTTTTTCTAATGTTTGGTTGGAAATATTTGGCATTACAAAGAAATTTATCTTTTCTTAGATTTTTGTGTCTGAGCCTATGTAGCATGATAGTTTATGTCTTTTCGTCTTATTGTTTGCTTTGGAAAACATACTCTTACAAGCATGCATCTTGCATTGGAACGATATTCAGAAGAGGTGGCTTTTTCTTAACTGTATACACCTTATTTAATTTATTATTATACACTTATGTTGCTTAGTTATATCTAAAACATTGTCTATAACTTTTACCTAGAGGAATTTGAACAAAAGGTGTCACCCAAAAGTGTTATCTGATTAATATCAAGTCTTGGATAAGATATTGTGATAAATAGACATGGTTGTTTGATTAAGAGCAATTTTTTCTTTTTAGAAAAAGAGCTAGGCAGTGGATCAACTTATTACTATAGCTCATGTTACGTGAATATGTAAAAGAGGACAAAATTTGAAACAAAAAAGAGCTAAGCAGCGGACCAACTTATTACTATAGGGATTTTTTTTAGTGGTCTTTGGGTTATTCGGGTAAAGTTGAATCCAAAAAATAACATTTGGTTGCCAAACTGAAGATGGGTATTCGGGTTCGGGTATTAATAATAACTAGGTTCGGTTTCCTCGCATTTTTTCTTTCAGGTAAGATTTGATTACCAACCCGAAGTTGGAATCTTGATGGAAAGTAAAAGTGAGAGGAAGCCGTTGTTGGAGGTAAAGAAAGAGAATTTTAAAGAAACTAAGAAGCAAAGCAAATTGTATGCTTTAGTATTACTGCCAATGTTATTTGATCATGCATGTGGTCATTTGCGTCTTTGAGTTTGTTTTCCTTATTGTATGATTTTGTTCCCGGTGCTATATAATTGCTTTAAAAAACAGTAGGCTTCCACTATGGTTACACTTCATACCTGGAATTGAGTTTCAGACTATAACGAGCCTTTTAAGGTTAATTATTATCTTTTAGTAAACATCCAAAGCTTCCTTATTTGGTCTACGGTTACTTGCCCTGTTCATAGGTAATGGGAATGTAGAAAATATAAATGCAATTGCTTTAATAAATACTAATGTGAGTCAAATTTTCATATTGAAAACATTCCACTAGCTCCTTTTTATTATATTAAAATGATTCCAAAGGCATGGCTTATCATGACTTAAAAATGTAGTTTAGTTTAACAACTAGAAATTCTACAAGTTCTTTTACATGTGATGCTCATTTAACAGCTTAGTTTTATAATATTGTGATTATGATAAAGTTTGAGTTCATATATAGTTATTTATTTCAGATGATGAGGTGAAATATGTTGTTGAGTTAAACAATTGGTGTGATCCAAAAAAATATGGGTAATAGGCCCCTTTGGCTATTCATCCACCATGGCGTGTCTTCTTAGGCGTATGGCAAATGCGTCTTTGAAAATTCACGTACTCTGTTTGAGCTTGAAGAAATGTGCCATTCCGTAATGTTTTATTATTTTTTTTTTAAATCAAATTATTATCGGGCTTAATAAACCTAATGCCAACACTTACTCCACATAATACAACTAAAACACAAAATCGACTATTTACAGTCAAAGAAAGTCAAAGTTGACTTGGACTTTGACTTTGACTTTGACATTCGAAAACACGGGGTGTTACAGATAATACTTACCATCTCGATCTATGGTGATGCTACATGTTGCTCTGAATCGTAGTCCTAAACACCCAATTAAGATCTTGCTGTAAAGAATCAAGAAATCAAGACTTAGGGTTCAATGTCAAAAGAAGAAAATGTGATTCAGAGATCACGAACCTGTAACTATCGATGTCGCCGTATGCTGATCACTTCGAACACAAAGAAATTCGGTCGTTGATTTGGTGATTCAGAAGTGTGATTTTGAGTGAATCTGCGTTATATTGTGAGAGAGAGAGAATAGAAAGTAAAAGGTAAAGTTGAGAAATGTGGATATCAAGGAGACGTGGTTTCAAAATACCAATGTACAAACAACATTACACAAGATACAACATGCAATAGCACAAAACATATGTTATGCATAGAGTACAACCATCATATGCATAGTTATGTTGTAAATTAGAGTATATATAAATTAGCTGACTAAATTATAAGAGTGATAATTTGCATTTTGTTTTTTTTTTCATAGATTGAATTAGGAGAGCATAACGACACTAATAAGTCTTAATTTAATAATCTTTTTCTAATGTTTGGTTGGAAATATTTGGCATTACAAAGAAATTTATCTTTTCTTAGATTTTTGTGTCTGAGCCTATATAGCATGATAGTTTATGTCTTTTCGTCTTATTGTTTGCTTTGGAAAACATACTCTTACAAGCATGCATCTTGCATTGGAACGATATTCAGAAGAGGTGGCTTTTTCTTAACTGTATACACCTTATTTAATTTATTATTATACACTTATGTTGCTTAGTTATATCTAAAACATTGTCTATAACTTTTACCTAGAGGAATTTGAACAAAAGGTGTCACCCAAAAGTGTTATCTGATTAATATCAAGTCTTGGATAAGATATGTGATAAATAGACATGGTTGTTTGATTAAGAGCAATTTTTTCTTTTTAGAAAAAGAGCTAGGCAGTGGATCAACTTATTACTATAGCTCATGTTACGTGAATATGTAAAAGAGGACAAAATTTGAAACAAAAAAGAGCTAAGCAGCGGACCAACTTATTACTATAGGGATTTTTTTTAGTGGTCTTTGGGTTATTCGGGTAAAGTTGAATCCAAAAAATAACATTTGGTTGCCAAACTGAAGATGGGTATTCGGGTTCGGGTATTAATAATAACTAGGTTCGGTTTCCTCGCATTTTTTCTTTCAGGTAAGATTTGATTACCAACCCGAAGTTGGAATCTTGATGGAAAGTAAAAGTGAGAGGAAGCCGTTGTTGGAGGTAAAGAAAGAGAATTTTAAAGAAACTAAGAAGCAAAGCAAATTGTATGCTTTAGTATTACTGCCAATGTTATTTGATCATGCATGTGGTCATTTGCGTCTTTGAGTTTGTTTTCCTTATTGTATGATTTTGTTCCCGGTGCTATATAATTGCTTTAAAAAACAGTAGGCTTCCACTATGGTTACACTTCATACCTGGAATTGAGTTTCAGACTATAACGAGCCTTTTAAGGTTAATTATTATCTTTTAGTAAACATCCAAAGCTTCCTTATTTGGTCTACGGTTACTTGCCCTGTTCATAGGTAATGGGAATGTAGAAAATATAAATGCAATTGCTTTAATAAATACTAATGTGAGTCAAATTTTCATATTGAAAACATTCCACTAGCTCCTTTTTATTATATTAAAATGATTCCAAAGGCATGGCTTATCATGACTTAAAAATGTAGTTTAGTTTAACAACTAGAAATTCTACAAGTTCTTTTACATGTGATGCTCATTTAACAGCTTAGTTTTATAATATTGTGATTATGATAAAGTTTGAGTTCATATATAGTTATTTATTTCAGATGATGAGGTGAAATATGTTGTTGAGTTAAACAATTGGTGTGATCCAAAAAAATATGGGTAATAGGCCCCTTTGGCTATTCATCCACCATGGCGTGTCTTCTTAGGCGTATGGCAAATGCGTCTTTGAAAATTCACGTACTCTGTTTGAGCTTGAAGAAATGTGCCATTCCGTAATGTTTTATTATTTTTTTTTAAATCAAATTATTATCGGGCTTAATAAACCTAATGCCAACACTTACTCCACATAATACAACTAAAACACAAAATCGACTATTTACAGTCAAAGAAAGTCAAAGTTGACTTGGACTTTGACTTTGACTTTGACATTCGAAAACACGGGGTGTTACAGATAATACTTACCATCTCGATCTATGGTGATGCTACATGTTGCTCTGAATCGTAGTCCTAAACACCCAATTAAGATCTTGCTGTAAAGAATCAAGAAATCAAGACTTAGGGTTCAATGTCAAAAGAAGAAAATGTGATTCAGAGATCACGAACCTGTAACTATCGATGTCGCCGTATGCTGATCACTTCGAACACAAAGAAATTCGGTCGTTGATTTGGTGATTCAGAAGTGTGATTTTGAGTGAATCTGCGTTATATTGTGAGAGAGAGAGAATAGAAAGTAAAAGGTAAAGTTGAGAAATGTGGATATGAAGGAGACGTGGTTTCAAAATACCAATGTACAAACAACATTACACAAGATACAACATGCAATAGCACAAAACATATGTTATGCATAGAGTACAACCATCATATGCATAGTTATGTTGTAAATTAGAGTATATATAAATTAGCTGACTAAATTATAAGAGTGATAATTTGCATTTTGTTTTTTTTTTCATAGATTGAATTAGGAGAGCATAACGACACTAATAAGTCTTAATTTAATAATCTTTTTCTAATGTTTGGTTGGAAATATTTGGCATTACAAAGAAATTTATCTTTTCTTAGATTTTTGTGTCTGAGCCTATATAGCATGATAGTTTATGTCTTTTCGTCTTATTGTTTGCTTTGGAAAACATACTCTTACAAGCATGCATCTTGCATTGGAACGATATTCAGAAGAGGTGGCTTTTTCTTAACTGTATACACCTTATTTAATTTATTATTATACACTTATGTTGCTTAGTTATATCTAAAACATTGTCTATAACTTTTACCTAGAGGAATTTGAACAAAAGGTGTCACCCAAAAGTGTTATCTGATTAATATCAAGTCTTGGATAAGATATGTGATAAATAGACATGGTTGTTTGATTAAGAGCAATTTTTTCTTTTTAGAAAAAGAGCTAGGCAGTGGATCAACTTATTACTATAGCTCATGTTACGTGAATATGTAAAAGAGGACAAAATTTGAAACAAAAAAGAGCTAAGCAGCGGACCAACTTATTACTATAGGGATTTTTTTTAGTGGTCTTTGGGTTATTCGGGTAAAGTTGAATCCAAAAAATAACATTTGGTTGCCAAACTGAAGATGGGTATTCGGGTTCGGGTATTAATAATAACTAGGTTCGGTTTCCTCGCATTTTTTCTTTCAGGTAAGATTTGATTACCAACCCGAAGTTGGAATCTTGATGGAAAGTAAAAGTGAGAGGAAGCCGTTGTTGGAGGTAAAGAAAGAGAATTTTAAAGAAACTAAGAAGCAAAGCAAATTGTATGCTTTAGTATTACTGCCAATGTTATTTGATCATGCATGTGGTCATTTGCGTCTTTGAGTTTGTTTTCCTTATTGTATGATTTTGTTCCCGGTGCTATATAATTGCTTTAAAAAACAGTAGGCTTCCACTATGGTTACACTTCATACCTGGAATTGAGTTTCAGACTTATAACGAGCCTTTTAAGGTTAATTATTATCTTTTAGTAAACATCCAAAGCTTCCTTATTTGGTCTACGGTTACTTGCCCTGTTCATAGGTAATGGGAATGTAGAAAATATAAATGCAATTGCTTTCAACATGCTAATAAATACTAATGTGAGTCAAATTTTCATATTGAAAACATTCCACTAGCTCCTTTTTATTATATTAAAATGTTTCCAAAGGCATGGCTTATCATGACTTAAAAATGTAGTTTAGTTTAACAACTAGAAATTCTACAAGTTCTTTTACATGTGATGCTCATTTAAAGTTTAGTTTTATAATATTGTGATTATGATAAAGTTTGAGTTCATATATAGTTATTTATTTCAGATGATGAGGTGAAATATGTTGTTGAGTTAAACAATTGGTGTGATCAAAAAAATATGGGTAATAGGCCCCTTTGGCTATTCATCCACCATGGCGTGTCTTCTTAGGCGTATGGCAAATGCGTCTTTGAAAATTCACGTACTCTGTTCGAGCTTGAAGAAATGTGCCATTCCGTAATGTTTTATTATTTTTTTTAAATCAAATTATTATCGGGCTTAATAAACCTAATGCCAAGTGAGCTAAATTCTAAACCATGATAAACGATTTGTAAATGGACCTATATTGGAATTATTATGTGTTTACTATTTAAAAATAATATCTTACTAATATAATAAATCAAAGCTTCTAAATCCCATGTGTCAACACCACATGCCTTCCCATTTTCTCTCTCCTAGATGTCAACTTGTGAAGCCCCTTCCCTAATTAAATCCTATGTGTTATTTTCTTATAATTTTGATTTTTTTTTATAAAGCCTAAAGGGAATGGGCGGCAATTCACATGAGTAGTAGAACTTTTAAAATTTGAATGACACTGCAAATATTTATTGTCTGCATTCCCTAGATAATCAGTGCTTCTCCTCTCAAAACTCATTTCTCTCTCTCTCTAATCTTCACTATTCTCTCTGGGTAAACATCAACGAGAAGCACCAAATTTCTCCATTGTTATTTGCAACTTATCTGGATTCCAAAATGTTGAGCAAACGTCATCAATAAAGGTTGTCAGCAGTGGCATTATCTCCGGCAGAGGTGTAACCACCGGTTTTCATACAGATCCGGTGGCTGTCACTAGATTGATGAGGTTTTGGTTGGGATTCGCGACTTGGTGAGATGTGCAGGTTATAAGGTAAACATATTTCTGTTTTTGTAATGTGATACGAGCCCTAATTTCCCCTTTTCATTCTCCCCCTCTTTGTTCTCTGATTTGGATGAAACCCCAAAACTTGCTTCTGTATCCCCAAATCAACATCAAGCGAAAACCCTAATCTCGCAATCTGGTCACGTTGGTGCTTGAAACATGAGGGTTTGTTTCTTTTTGTTCGAACCTTTGTTGATTGTGTTAATCAAGTTGTGGATCTGGTGTGTTTGATGTTTGATTCTTGAATTGGTTAGCTAAAGTTTGTTACTTTTATATAATTTCAAAAGAAGAAAAAGATAGTGATTTGTGTTGTGTATATACATTTCTAAATTGAGATGTTATTTGATTTCAAGATGGCCTTTTTGTTGCTTTCTTGAATCTTTTTCATCCATAGAAGAAAACCTAAGTTGCATTTTTTATTACAGTTTTTGGGTTCTATAGTTTTTCATTCAAGTGAGTGAGTTCTTGATGGCTACAGGTTGGAACCTTTTGATCAATATATTAATAATATTAATGTTTGTATTGATAATTAACACATAAATTGAGGATCATGACATCTACTTCACTAAAACGTCACAAAAATCACAGGCCTAATAGTACTATTTTTTTTGCAGCCACGCCCCAAAGAAGTGTTGTGGCGTTACTTACACTAAAAAGCGCAAGGTATTATTTGTTATGCTTTTATTCTTAATATATACTACATAACCTTGGAGTCTCTCTAACATGACATCGATACATTGACCGAGTAATGTGATTCTTGAAGTATATTTTTGTGTTATAGGCTGGTCAAGTTTATGGAGTCTCTCTAACTGGTAATTTATTGAGTAAGTCCGGTGTTTTTTCCAGAACAGAAAGCCAGTGGTGAAGATTTTCAGAAGAAATGGATTGAGGTTTGTTTTCAAGTTTCAATATGCAGTGTTTTCTCAAAGTATATAATCATTAAACCCAATTGTTTGATACTTTTGGGCCTTACAGGGTTTGTCTCAGTAGCATAAACGTTTACGGTCCAGGTCATGTTCCTCATGGATATAGAAGGAAATCACTTTTGGATGTTCTTCCAGTTTTTTATTGTTACATCTGTTACAATTTTGTGGTTATGCTGTAAGATAACTTAGTATTGTTAATGTAGCTGAGTGATTCTTTAGAGTCAAAAGAATATGATTTCTTCTTTATGGTGTTAACTTGATAGATTAAGTTTATTAACGAAATTGTGGAAATAGATTCAAGCTTAAAGGGGGTGTTTGGAATTGTTACTAAAACGGTTGATGGCTTTTGAATAAGTATCATGATTGCTCCATTGAAAAGCATTTCAAACTTAGCATCAAAGTCTAATAAAATCATTACACCAACATTATTGTGCTACAGTTACATTATTTCTCACTAAATCACTTTGATGACATATAGAATGTTGTAAGAATATATATGTTTAGTCTTTAGAGGTGACTGCCCTAAAATTGATTCAGTTTTTGATATTGGTTTTGATTAGGGTTATGGAATTGGGATCATTTTATACAGTTGACATGTGCACGGTTCATTTTATAGATCCCATGAAGATGGCTCAGTATCATCACGTAAGCAGCCCTTATATCGTTAAACAAGAGTGACATAGTTGTGAAGTACATAAAGCTTGAATGTAGCCCCCTCGGTGGAGCCTGTTAAAAGTAAGTATACATATTTTTTCAGTTAAGAAAATATGAAAAAAGATGTCCATAACGCATCAGTTTATAACTATCTTTCATAAGTGTTTGGTCTATTTTAAGCTAACAAGAATGTAGATGCTTTTTTTTTGTTTTTTAAAGTTATCTAAATTATGTACTTTTACTCTATCCTCTGTGAATATTTTTAATTTGATTTTGATTGTTTATAGGAATTAACTTTACACTATATTATTCTTGATTAGTCATCAAACGCAATGGGCGATTAAATTATTTTATACTTATTTTTATTGTTTATGCCAAATCTTTTTATCTGCAGTGATTGAAAGTGTACATGTGGAGAAGAATCACATTACTGATCAAGTTGTTGAACCACCAGAGGAAATCTCAAGTTGCCGAGCCGAGTCCAGTTTTAGGTGTTTTATATATAACTTTCAAGTATTTGGCAGGTCGGGTGGGTTGTGTAGTGTGTACCAGAGAAAAACTCATTATGAATTGTGAGTTTTTATTGTTTAGATTATATTATTCAAAGTCCTTATAAAATTTTACACTATTTTCATGTTGTTTGTTCGGTTAATTTGACGAAATCGTTTTAATACTGTTTTATCTATATGTATATATTTTTTTTTAAATTATGTCATATATAATTATTTCTCTACCCGTGTGGCACACGGGTGATAACCTAGAGCCAAAACCCCTCGATTTTGTAAATTTTGGCATAAAACTTATTTGACCAGTTCGGGTTATTCAAATTTTGAATTTTTAAGACTGAATTCGGATTTGAACATAATTTTATACCAAAATTGATAGAAAGATATCCGTTTTTGTTTTGATTTCAGATTCTAATCAAGCAAGCCATTGAAGCTTCAGATTGTTTAAGACCAGAATTGGACCTTAGAACCGAAGACATTGTTGAAATCGAATTGGTAAGTTGTTAAATGTTTTTTGGATTTTTTATAATACAAAAAGGGTGTGAATTTGTGACACGGGAATGTAATTTGGTTTTGTACGAAGTGCCTTAGAATGGGCGTCAGGTTTCCATACATAAGGGTATTGTAATCTCAAACAAAAGGCTTGTATAAGCTTGAAGAAGCGGTCAAACTCGCAGCCTTTTCTTTGAATCTTTCCGGTCGCGAAAAACCTGTCAGGCAGCCTGGAAACAATAATGGTGTGAGTCTGGAAACAATAATGGTGAGGGCTGGGGAAAGTGCTGACCTAAATTTGTATGTATATGCAGTCCTTATTTTTTTGATGCCTTCTTTATTTATGTAGCTCTTTAAAGTTGTAGGTCTGAAGGTGTAATTCATGAAAATTGTATCACATTCGCCTTCTACTCTACTTGGACCAAATTGAGCTCTTTGGGGCTGCCTTAAATTGGCTCATGGCTGGTCCAAGAGGCCTGTTCAATGATGGTGCACCATCTATTGCAGCAGTCTGCATGCTGCAGTGGCATAAAACGAAGGCCAACCAGGGATTACCCCTGTCATACAGCCTAAAGGTATTGAATTGAAAGATAATCCAACGGGTGAATAGGTGGCAGGAGGATCTGATTGGAGAAAAGATGCAGGAGATGAAGGTGGAGCGATAAAGGGAAATATTACCATGTAATTGTTAGCGCTTTGGGTCGCGGGTGGTGCTGGTCCGGGTGGCGCTGACTCAGGCGCTAAGAGGGCGTGACTAATTTGTTTGCTTTATTTGTAAGATCTAAAACACAAGTATAGACTCCAGCAGCTGCCCCATCTCATCTCTTCTGAAGACATATATGTAATATGCAATGTGAAATGATTTATTAAGAAATTATAGAACCGATGAATCGCAAATTAAAAACACCACTGTACTGAACAAGCATAAAAATGATTACTTTAAATTTCCATTTCCTAATTAGATTTAAGTAAAACTATCATACTGTTAGTGTCTATTTTCAAAGTGATAATTTTTCAGTTGCCATTTACACATGTATATCCTGCACCTATAGCTACTCTGATCAATGAATAATGCACTTGACGAAACGAAAACTGTTTTTAAGAAGTAATTGTTCCTCCTGATGGCATCCCTCATGCTTTTTTATT
The DNA here is from genome assembly GCF_002127325.2 of Helianthus annuus. Lineage (NCBI taxonomy): Eukaryota > Viridiplantae > Streptophyta > Magnoliopsida > Asterales > Asteraceae > Helianthus > Helianthus annuus. The sequence continues at coordinate 142,347,932 of NC_035437.2, read as the reverse complement.
CTAAAGATAACTACTCAGTTGCCATTTACACATGTATATCCTGCACCACGTAGCAGTCATGTTAGCAAGGCGGCGTGGTGAGAAAAACATGTGGTAGAAAGGACGTTAAAGTGGTGTTTTAAAAAAAAACGGAAACCAATAAAATGTTAGTATGAAGAGGTTATCCAATTATAAGAAATCATATATATAAAATTCTTTTATAAATATAAACTTTTATATAACAACTCATAACCCGTGAAGCTCACGGGTATATAACCTAGTTAACATATACATATATCGGTTTTTTTTACAAATCATGTGCCACTCGAAATCATGGGCCTTGTGCGAAGGTCCTCCCCGCACACCATCAAAGCCACCACTGGCGTATGGGTTGCGAAAATATTTTTATACAGAGGTCTCATTATGAATTAAAAAGGAATTAGTTTTATATGAAAACTTTGAATACATATGAATGCAAAGTTGGGATACTGATGAAACCAAACAAAAAATTTGTGGTGGGAAGGGAAACAGGAAACTTAAGAGGTTCAAAATGTTGTTTATGTACTTTTGATTATTGAAAATTAAATTTTCCTTGCCCGGGATGTTCCCGGGTGATAGCCTAGTGTAAGTATATATAAGAAGACGAGTTGGATAATTAATTGATTAAAATATGTATTATTATAGTACGTTTATATATGAACACTTCAGCCATAAACATATGTTGTTTTTAAGTAATTACGTAGGCGAACACACCATTTTTATTTATATATGAGAAGATGCTACTCTTATTTATAACATTTTCTGGTCATTTAAAAGAAAACTAGAGAGCATTTAAAATAAAATAAATGCGCCTTCTTGTCAATCCGTAGGGTACATGTATCGAGGCAATCGTGGCTTAGCAATTGCCATAAGTGGTTTAGCCATGCAAAGGTCATTGTGATTTTCAGCCAGCTCAATGGACCGCTCATTACCTGGCGCCTCCCAGACGAACCCCTGGACCATCCTTGCTAACAACATTGTAGTCATGGTTGTGCCTAATCTTATTCCAGGACAACGACGTTTTCCTGTGCTAAAGGAGATCAACCTAAGCTCATCATCCGAAAGAACTACTTGTTTTCCTTCCCCACATAGATGCCGATCTGGGTCAAACCGCAATGGATCCGCCCACACTTTTGGATTCCTTCCCAGACCATATCGACTTAGCATAACATGGCTACCCTTGGGTATGAAGTAACCAGCAACAATGGTATTCTTAGTTGAAACATGGGGTGGAAGAAAAGGCGCAAAAGGATGCAACCTAAAAGCTTCCTTGATGCATGATTTTAAGTAATTAAGTTGAGGTATGTCTCTCTCTTCAACTAGCCTTTGACGACCTACTACATGATCCAACTCCTCAGCCGCCTTTTTTAGGATCATAGGTTCATTGATCATCTCACCAATTGTCCATTCTACAGCGTTAGACGGATTATCAATTGTGGCCACCATTAGTTCCTAATATTTGATAACAAACGAAGATTACTTTAGAAAAGCAATATAACGCAAGCATAATTGATTTTCATTTATCTACTATTCGTGATCTAAATATAAATGAGAAAACCATCAATTCTATGCATTTGAAATGCATGTGAAAATAGTAATATCTATAGATGGCGAGAGACTTACAACAATTTGGGCTTTAATCTCCTCCGACGTAAGCTTAGTATTTTCAAGTGTAATAAGGACATCAAGCATATCAAATTTTTCCTTTCTAACACAATTTTTCCACATTTGAATTCGTTCATCAACCAACGGATCTTGGTACTTCCGAACAGTTTCAATAGCAGCCCTTATTATCTTTTCATGGCCATCAAAGTCAGTCTTCCATCTTAACAATGGGAAATAATCAGTGATGCAAAATGCATAAACATACTTTAGCATGGTAAAAAGTGCAGCAACGTGTTCAGTTTCTTCTTCACCTGGCCCTCCGTCTTCCATTCCTTGCCCAAAGAAACTTGTCCCGAAAACAATATTCTTCGTCACGTTTGCAAAGAATTGTTGGCTCACAGCACGAACATTTATTAACGCGCCACCAACTATAGCTTCTTGTTTGTTTGTTTGGTTATATATGTACTTAAGCAATTGATCAGCTTCTTCGTCACGCTTCGGTTGGAGCCATTTGTGTATTGGGGATGAAACAATCTCCCGGCTTATAACTTTTTTCATCTTCCTCCATTGTTCTCCATTAGGGGACATGATAGCAGTGAGATAACCATTGCTTATTATGAGATGGGCTGACATGATATCAGGCCTTGAAATGAATATTTCATCTTGTTTCTTGAGGAACTCACATGCTATGTCTGGGGACGAAACTGAAATGACGTGGGTTGATGGTCCGAGCCGGATGCAAAGGATTGGGGTGTCAAACTGGTCCATGAGCTTATGGATCCAACGGAAAGTTGGTTTATTTAGAAGCATTTGGATGATGCATCCGATAAACGGCAAAGGGGTTGGACCAGGTGGTAACGAATGTGAGTTGCTTGAAGTTTTCTGGTATAGAAACCTACCAATATATATGAACATTATGATAACGGCCATAATGGTTAAATACATGATTACTAATGTTGAAGATAAAAGATGTTTGAATGTGCATTCGAAAACCCGTTGAGGTAGGGTTTAAATAATGTGAAGATGTACGAGATGTTAGATATAAGGCACTATCAATGACAATAATAATTTATTTTTATTTAGATTACGAACTTTCTAACTTTACTAGATTTGATCCGCTTTAAGGCCAGTCATAAAGCCCCTTTGGGGTGTTATGCGATAAGTGGGGAAATGCGTAAGAGAGAGACTTTATGGGGCTTTATATCACAACAAGGTATAGTGGTAAGGAGGTTATATAACCCCTTCAATTATACATACATATGTATGTATATATATGTGTGTGAGTGGGGGGGGGGGATGGTGCAAATGTTCACGCCGCTATGTCTATCGCGGCTCCAAGAAATTTTCCACCCTCGTAGCGCCCCCTTTAATGGTGTTCAGGGGCACCATGGAGCTTTATTTTCCACTATAGATAGTCTAATACATTTGTTAACTTATCCATTTATTAACTCAAACACATCTAAACTATTATTGCCGCACGTTTAAAATAGTCTAATAGGAAATTTATATTTTATCTAATTCATATTATCAAGAACAAATACCAGGATTAGGTTGAAGTGAAAATCTTGAACAGTTCATGTTACCTTATCATCCATTGTGATTGAAATCAGAAACCATCTTGTTAAGTTTTCTAGCCCTAACTCTATGATTTGAGGTAAACTAAGTAGATTTTCCGTCGTGCATGACGATAGGCATTCGGTCAGTATTGGTATCGATTCATTACATACTAGTACGACACCTACACATAGTATAGCAACAAAAATAGGTACATCTGTTTAATACCATAAAAACAAATTCCGAAACTGGTTAGGAGAAAAGCGATACGAGTATCGATGTTATTCGGATGGAACCGGTTCGGTTCGTAATGACTACGGTAGGAACATTACGAAAACTGGAAAACGAATACCAGTGTTGATAACGATCTTGTTTGGAGAGTATCAGTTCGGTTCGATATGGTAAAGAACATAACAATCATTTATGTTTGACCTGTTCGTTTTTTGCATAGAAGTTTTAATACACACGTTGCATTTTATATAATTAAAATAACACTAATATTCTAATTATCTGATAAATAATATATTTGTGCTCCGATTACTTGTAGATTACTATTTGAAACTCCGTTTTGAGTAAACTTTAGATCAGGACAAATTAAAAATAAGCACCTCGCAACGACATAACCAAAATTTTATAAACAACTAATTACTTTGAAAGTTATTATGTAAAAAAATATGGTCAAAATTTATTATAATAACAAAAAAATTATATGCTTCCACTACTTTTTTATGTTAATATTTGCAATTCGGTATCTAGTGAAACTTATTCAAGACATAGATTAAGCACATCACAAATGCAAATCAATCAACAAACATCATGTAAATAAACATGATCCAATTCAATAAATGACCTATGGAGAATTGTTTGGATCTGGAAACACATAGACACAATGATCTGACTCTTAGAAAAAAGTGTAGGAGAAGAAGTTATAGCAAAATGCAAAGGAGTAAGGTATTTACAATGGAGCCTAAACATTTAGGCTAAACACCTTAAACATTAGGGCTAATTGGCCACCTATTAATCTACGTACTTTAGACATAAAATGCATCTATAGACTCCCTCTTCGATATTGCTGATAGTTAATGTCTTCGGTTTTTACTTCCGGTTCGTCTTCCAACCGCTTCCCATATGGAAATCATAGTACCACCTCCTCATCGATCCACAAAATCTAGTTCCATTTGTTTAAGCCGAAACTTCTTCATCTCAGACCCCGAAAATTGCAGTGGATGGTGCACATAGTGGTGACAGAGGTTAGCAACCAATAATTATAAGGCAAGCACAAATCATTATAAATCAGACAAAATAGTTTTAAAAAGTTATTACAATCATCCAAATGTAAAGTTTAAAGTGTTCAAATTAGGGTTCCATCACGTGGACCGTGACACTTGATACTTTTATTGTCCAAATATTCATTCAATTTCAAAAGTTGCCCTAAAGCCATTTCATACTCGGAAGTCGCCTAAGTACCTGAAAAGCACGCTTAAAGTGTCAACAAAAGGTTGGTGAATTAACAGGTTTTATTTACATGCAATAATAAAAAAAATTAATTTCCATTTTGAAAGACATGACAACCCTAGATTGACATGTAACATCGTAAATTAGCTAGGAATACAAAAATAATGTTCGCAACCAAGAGCACATAATCAAAACGAAACATTCATTGGTTGCCTTATAAAAATCCTTTCAACATATATTCCTCGCCCTAAAAACTGGAGCGACCGGTTGCGAGCTTGCGGTTTATCAAAACCTGATAGATCTACCAATATATCCTGTTCCATCCCTTTAAGTGGTTAATGATGTTAGACCCTTGAAGGTTTATAGATAAGTAGCTTAGTGGATTAGAGGGATTTTGGGTTTGATGATGTAATTTGGGCTTATTGGGTAGATTGGGCCTAGGGATTAGGGAGCCTCCTTCCCAGCCACTTACTATAAATAGAATGTTATGTCATAGGTGCATGGTTGGTGATTTTGAGCAAATCTTGTATTAGACAAACACTTGTATGCAAGATTGAATTTTTGAGAATACAATCATCCTTCTTTCATCTCTTTTGTTTCTTTTACAACTTGTTAGTGTGATTCTGCCACCTTACGAGTAGTGCGATATCGTTGTGATCTAGGTTTCGGGACTTACAATTGGTATGAGAGCCTTGTGAACCTGATTTCCAGGCTCGGATCTGATATCGCGTTTCTGGTCGTTGTTACTTTTCTGTTTTGTGTTACTGTTCCGGCTTTCTGGAGGTTCTGGACTGTTTCGGTGCATCTCGGAGTGTTTTCAAAGCATTCCGGATCATTTCGGATCATCATTAATCATCTCGGACTTGAAGATTGCCTGATCTCGGATCATCTTCAAGTCATCTCGGACCATCATCAAAGCATCTCGAATCATCATCAAGCCATCTTGGACCATCATCAAAGCATCTCGAATCATCATCAAACCATCTCGGACCATCATAATCAGATCTCGGACCATCATCATCATATCACGGACCAACATCATCAGATCACGGATAGAGTTAGCAGATTCCGGATTGTGTTTAACCATCTCGGATCACTTGTGTTTGAATATTGTCTTGTGTTTTATCTCGGACTCATACCATCTCGGATAAAGCCCATCTCGGACTACTGTTCATCTCGGACTCATTCATCTCGGATCAGTATTCATCTCGGACTCACCATTTCGGACTGTTCATCTCGGATTATTGTTCAGACTTATCAATCATCATCATGTTGAACCCAACCGGTATTATGAACGGCGTTGTGATCGCAGCTGATCTCGCTAATGCCACCCTTGCTACCATTCAGACTCAGTCTTTGGCTTTCCATCAAGAACTTGACCAAGTTATCGGCACATCTACCAAAGTTCCAAGGTTTTTGTACGGAGACGACTACTATGAGTAGAAGTTTAGGTTTGAGCAATACTATAAGGCAAAAAAACCTCATGTTTGGAGAAGCATAAAAAGTGGACCACGCATTGTAAGGGAAAAAAACCTCATGTTGAGAATCAGATTAGGAGGTTTGTCAAGCTCGTGTTACAGATGGTGAGTGCTGGAATCAACATTTCAAACAGTGGAATGAATCGTCAACTGCTTAACTCTCTACCTAAAGGATGGGATGCCGAGGTTTCTATGATCAAGCGTACTAAGGATCTGAATGAAATGACACTTACGGAACTGATTGCTACTATCAAGTCTTGTGAGATCGACAATCAGCAGAGAGAAATGAATCACAAGAACTCACTGATGGCTGCTGGAATGACTAACCCCAACAACACAGCACTGATGTCTCAAGCTCATCCAAATCTGGTTTTCAGCCCTGTTCATAGAGTTATGAATCACAACCCAAACATTTTCTTCAGTCCCATTTCTACACCAAAATCCAACTATGTGTATGGAATGTCTCTTCCTACCTATCAAGCTCCTGCTGTCAACACCACAAATGTGCAACCGCAATCTCAGCCTCAGCCACAACATGCTAATGCTGCTTTTGGTTCGACTACCCAGTCTGCACCTCAGAATACCCCATCATCACCTTCAGTGGACCACATGGATTTCTTGACCAAATAAAATGAAGAAAAAGCTCTCGCAGCTTCTATGATTTCCAGTTTCAATGCCTTCTTGGTAGGTGCTCTCATGCCATTAGGAGAGATAACACCAGATATGAATCAAGTTGTGGAAGAAGACTTGGATGAACTGGATGTGGCTTGGAATATGGCTATGTCAGCATTTATGGCAGATAAGTTTGCTAAGAAATATGGGTGTCGTCCTATAAATGCTCGTCCTGGAGTGTTGAGAGACAGGCTGAGGTGCTACAGGTGTTATGAACCGAGACATTTTGCTATGGATTGCAAGAAGGTTCCTGCAGGATATAAAGCTACTCAGGCGGCTGCAGCAAGGAACAAAGAAAGATCTATGGTTCCCGTTACACCTGCTGAGACTTCGACTTCAAATGGACAGGGAAACTCTGGAGCTGGAAAGGCTTTGATCGCACATGAGCAGAATGGATTCAATTGGGCTGATACAGTTGCTCAAGTGGAATCAATGAAGCTGTCTGAAACTGCTGCTGTGGAAAGGGTTCATCAGTGCTTGATGGCGATGACCGATGAACCAAAGTCACTCTCCGAGACGGTAAATTTCCTTTTATGTACCGAACATTGTAGGAAGAAAGTTACCTTGCTGAGATCTCAAAACTCAGCATTAATCACTTATTACAACACTGTGATGGGAAAGTACATCAGTCTTCGAGAGAATAATAAAATTCTCTATGAAAATATTGAGGCACTTAAGAAGGACATAGCTCAACTTCATAGAGATGTGAACCAACAGCAATGTTGGGTTCACGACTACAAACATAGACTCACAGTCAAAACTCTTCAATGTGACTCTGTGAAGGCTGAGCTAGAGCTCCTCACTGGAAAATACAAACAAAATGAGTTAAACATCAAAAAGTTCGATACTTCCAGTGACACGGTTCGTAATCTGTGTAACGTGCAACTTGCTTATCAAGAAAACAAGGGAAAGGGATTGGGATACACACAGGTTCCGCCACCATATAATCATAATTATTCTAGACTGCCTATCACTGAGCAGGAAATGGAAAATTATGACAAAATGATGTATGGCAAGCCTAGTGATTGTGTTTCATATGAACCATCAAAGTTTAAAAATGATCAACAAGCTGATTTCAAGAAATCAATGAACTTTATCAAAAATGAAAATGTTCAAAATGAATCAGCGGATAAGTCCAATCACGTAAATGAAACAGTAACAAATACAGAAGCTGAACCTTAAACAAAAACGGAACCAGTTAACATACCCGTAGAGGAGATGAAGGAAAGTTCACCAAATTCTGATTCTGTTGAAAATACTAACCATTCTAGTTTGTGTGCAGAGTCAGTAAGAAATGAAGAGAAGTCTAAAGAGGATGATGAATCACATCAACGTGTTGCTGATAATGTTATTTCTGATAAAAATGACCTTTATGCTTGGAATTGTGTTTTTTCTTGGTTTGCTAAGACTTGGGGTGTTCCCACTAAGACTAATGAATCTGGTGCTATTATTCTAGATTATGCATGTGATAAAAATGACAATGTTGAAAATGTTGAAAATGTTGAACATGTTTTGACGGGAGAGCTTGATGCGTTGACTGAGGAACTTGAGACATCTGTTTCAAGTAACTCAGAAATCAATTCTGATGATTCAGGAAATTGCACCTGTATGCTTGAAACATCGAATGATACATCAGAAGTTCCCTGCAATAATGAAAAACTTGATGCTTTTGATTGTGATAATGAAGAAATTGCTGTTAAACAGGGATCATTATCTGGCTGCCAAGCCAAAGAAGAGACGCAGCAAACCGAAGAAGAAGAATCCAAACAACAAACAATTGCTGTTAATGAAGAATCATGATATAAATCCTCTCGATGAAAACTTTCAGTTGAGGATCCAACAAAGAGGCCAGATAGGTTCATAATGGAACTAGGATCTTCACACTATGAGATGTTGGAAACAAATCAGAGGTTGCGTCTTGGAGGTATGAGCACGATAAACAGATGTTGTTGATTACTCGCAAGAGTGGTCATCGAGAATATTACGCTAAGGAATGTTAATTCGAGTCTTGGACAAAAATTGATTTGAAAAGTCTTCTACGTGCTCCTAGGGCCAAAACTAAGAGGTAGTGGTTGGGCTTTTCACACAAGACTCGAAAAGGAAGTGAAATCCAACTTTGCTACAATGAAGACTGCTGAACCTACAGTGAAGAGAAACCCTGGAGTTCGTGATCCTCACACTCGACGCACTATTAGATCAGTTATCTGGCCAGCAACTGACAAAGAGAAGATCGTTCCGATCGTGAAGAAGTATGAAAAAGGAATTCTGAAGAATTTCAAGTTCTGGGCTTATGACCCTAAAATGGCTGAAGTTGTTATTGTGACAGAAGAACAAGCCATCAGGATCCCCAACTCCTACGATTTGATGAGTTTTCATGAAGAGGATATTCTGATTCTCAACGCTCATCAAATTCGCACAAATGAGAAGTATGAAGAATGCGCCAAGGGTTGGACAAGTGCTACTTCCAACATTCTAAATCATCATTTGTTCGCTCCATATAAGGGCAATGAGCAAGGAGACCCTGTTGTTTGATGCAGCTATTGATCCAATAAACCTAGGGGAGATTGTTAGACCTTTGAAGGTTTATGGATAAGTAGCTTAGTGGATTAGAGGGATTTTGGGTTTGATGATGTAAATTTGGGCTTATTCGGTAGATTGGGCCTAGGGATTAGGGAGTCTCCTCCTAGCCACTTACTATAAATAGAATGTTATGTCATAGGTGCATGGTTGGTGATTTTGAGTAAATCTTGTATTAGACAAACACTTGTATGCAAGATTGAATCTTTTGAGAATACAATCATCCTTCTTTCATCTCTTTTGTTTCTTTTACAACTTGTCAGTATGATTCCGCCACCTTACGAGTTGTTCGATATCTTTGTGATCTCGGTTTCGGGACTTACAAATGATTTCAGCGGTTGGTAAAGGTCTAAGGATAAGCCCTCAAAAGGGTAAATAATGGCCCTTACTGAAGGCCAACATCGACTACATTTAACTGTCATCTATGGATCACGTTAACTTAAAATAATACGTGTTTCTTCCATGCAATGTAAAAACATAATTTAAAAAGGGGCCGTGAAACTCACCTTTGGGTGCGTTTGAAATTTCGGAACAAAAGCCCAAAACATGTACAATAATTGTGTCCTATATACAAGGGACACTTCCAAATCAATTCCAAGTTTACTAGCGAAGTTGTTCACTCAACTTTTTAGACTTATGAAAATATTTTATGTGATAACCCATTATTTGGATGACCCGTTGGTGACTACGACACATGGTTATGTTTTCATATCCTTAGTGTAAACATCACATCTTGCAATACAAATTATCCTACAATTCCTCATAATGATACACATAAAGACATAGATAATTACACAAAGTCTATGATCGTATTTATCTATAAACCATAGAGTACTTAAGAATTTTCATATTATATTTCACCTTTATCACCAAACACACCAAACAAGTCTATTGGATTCGAGTGAGTGTTGTGAGTATTTCTATTGGCAAAAAACTTTATCAAATTAGAAATTCAATCAAACAGTGATATCTAAACACATCAAACAATTCACAGATGAACAGAGGATGATTGCAAATGATTTATCTTGAATTCAAATATGTAATAAAATCATACAAGCACAAAATACTCCCCCTCAACAGGTGGTCACACTATCACTGAGTTTTTATGCTTTTTGGATCTTAGTGTTAACTATTACAAAATACAGAGTAAACTATGCATAGGAGATGTAAACTGTTGGCGACGTCATCATGAAAGTGACCTTCAACAACTTTATTAATTGTTGTAACTGCCAGCAATTGTGAAGAGTAAATTACAAGTTTTATCCTTTATGTTTACACCACTTTGCAAGCAGTGTCCTTTAGTGCAAAAGTTTGCTAGTTTTGTTCTTTATGTTTCAAAATCTTGCATGTTTTAACCTTTAGGCCAAACCTAGTTAGATTTTTTTAGTTAAATATGGTTATGTGCCTTGCACATGAGGGTATTCTTTTCATTTTACCTCCCTAGGAACTTTTGAGTTAATAACTTGATATTCAAGGGACTAATTGTGTAAGATTAAAAAATAAATTATAAATATAAAAAACCCTGAATTCTCTCTCTCTATCTCTCTGAATTTGGGGGTTTCAACTTTGAACACTGATCGATTGAAGAAGATCAAACCACCATTTTTTTCCAAAACTCTCCCTCCGACACCCTCTTCTCCGATGAGATGAGAGGAACACTTGTGCATCTGATTTTTTCAACCATCGTCACCATTTACATATTCCAGATTCAAGCTCAAGCCGCACCTGCCACCAGTACTCTCTCTCCCTCAAACACGTGCATTCATTTTTTTTGGTTTACGTGTCTGTAGTATGATTCCGTCATCTTTAATCAGCTCTGGTGATCAAGCAGTTATCCTGAATTCATTCAGTTTTTTTGTTTTATGTGTCTGTAGTATGATTCTGTCATCTTTAATCAGCTCTAGTGATCAAGCAGTTATCCTCCATTCTCAAGTGGACTTCAACAAAATCACCAGTATCAGGTACTTGTAATAGTTAAGTTTTGTTATTTTGTTGTGGACCCTAGGTTTTAAATTTCAGAGTTTGTTCTATGTGATATATGATTATATTATTTGGTGATTGATATAGATGGGAATAATATTCTTCTTCTTTAGTTCGAAGATGGTTATTTAGTGGAAACAGATGTGGAAGGGAATCAACTAAGGGTTGTGCCTTATTCTATTCAAGTGTCACATGATGTTGCTGAACTTTTCGATGTTGATTCCGTTAATAGCAACATTGTTCCAATTACTCCCCCATTATACCAATGTAAACATCATTATAATTTGCCATTGCTCTGCCATTTCTTTTAATAAATAATAATAATTTGTTGATACAGATAGTGGTGGGAGGTTGCGGCGGTGGGTGTTGGTGGTGGGAGGTGGAGGTGGTGGTAGAAGGGGGTGGTAGTGGTTGAAGAGAGATAGAGAGATGAAGGAGAGGAGAATGTGTGATAATGCGAGAGAAAGAGATAGAGAGAGAGAGAGAGAGAGAGAGAGAATTCAGGGGTTTTTATATTTATAATATATTTTTTATTTCTTACACAATTAGTCCCTTGAATATAAAGTTATTTACTCAACAGTCCCTAGGGAGGTAAAATGACAAGAATACCCTCATGTGCAAGGCACATGACCATATTTAACTAAAAAAATCTAACTAGGTTTGCCTAAAGGTTAAAACATGCTAGATTTTGAAACATAAAGCACAAAACTTGCAAACTTTTGCGCTAAAGGACATCGCCTGCAAAGTGGTGTAAACATAAAGGAAAAAACTTGCAATTTACTCAGTTGTGAAACTACTAGATTGTTTCACTATTTCATTGAACTGCTAGATCTTTAGTGAAATATAGTAAACTGCTGGATTTCTTAGAAAACTGGTTGTAACCCAGCGCTTCTGGAAATCCAGAACTTCTGTCTTGACTTGTTCACTTGTCTTTGGGTCTTCAGTATTTCACTTTGGTTGACTTTGATTGACTTTGACTGTTGACCAACATTTTGAGGATTAGCCGTTGTTCTCTATCTTCTTTGGAGGCAGTAGGTTGATGCAACAGGAAGCGGTGCAACTGTTTTAGGAAGCTTTCATGGGCAAAGAAACTGTTGGACTTGGAGATTCTATCATGAACTTATTCAGGCAAGAATGATGGATCCTTTGGGTTTTGCCTTTCATTATCAACTGATCTTATATAACCCAGCAATCCCCCCATAGATCCGTTGATGCCAAAACTCACTTATTTTGGCCCGTCTTTTATTTTCTTATTTTGTTGTCGAAGAGTCCTTTTCATGAGTTTTCTGATGCTGTGAACAAGGACAACTTCTTTATCTTCATTATAGTCAACCATATTTGACTTTACAGAGAAAGGTTCTCTGTCGTCACACCTTTTAATCTGTAAGTAGCTTATTGTCTTTGAACTCTAGGTTAGGGAAGATAAAAACTTGCTACCCTTTGGATCTCTAAAGACCAGCAGACACTCCTTTCTTTTGAGAGGTGTGGGATTATTGAATATCATCCTTTGGAGTATCCTCCAAAGCTACTATGTATGTTCCAACCTTTTGATCTTTTCCACGTCTGAACACATGTGTTGTGTCTAGAAAACATGTCAAAAGTGCCAAAACTCACTTATTTTGGCCCGTCTTTTATTTTCTTATTTTGTTGTCGAAGAGTCCTTTTGATGAGTTTTCTGATGCTGTGAACAAGGACAACTTCTTTATCTTCGTTATAGTCAACCATATTTGACTTTACAGAGAAAGGTTCTCTGTCGTCACACCTTTTAATCTGTAAGTAGCTTATTGTCTTTGAACTCCAGGTTAGGGAAGATAAAAACTTGCTACCCTTTGGATCTCTAAAGACCAGCAGACACTCCTTTCTTTTGAGAGGTGTGGGATTATTGAATACCATCCTTTGGAGTATCCTCCAAAGCTACTGTGTATGTTCCAACCTTTTGATCTTTTCCATGTCTGAACACATGTGTTGTGTCCGGAAAACATGTCACAAGTAGTGTTTTCTCTTCTTCATCAAGGTCTACAATCCAATTAGCATAACCATGTTTTTTCATTCAGATTGTTCAAGTAATTCTCCATGATTGTTGGATTGTAAGGGAACATATCTTGGGGTTTGAAAGTAACAGCATCAGATTCCTTCTTCTTTTGGGCAAGGTAGTTCTCTGTGTTATCCCAGGTGGAAATTTTCTGGATTTTTCTTTCTTGCATCTATGAATTCTTTTGAAACTTTTTTGTCCTTCCACCTTGATATTGAGCTCTTTGCAACCCATTCAATCATTAGTAGATGTTGTTTCATTTTGAAGATCTTGGTAGCCTCTTCTGGGGTTGGCTTTCTCTTACTAACAAGAGTCTAGTTTGGAGGTGTGACCTTCGTTGTTGGATAAACCAACATCTTTTTCACCCTGGCCATTTCTCCCAAAAGGTTTTGTGCATCCCAATTTTTGAAGACATAATTTTTTTACAGGATCCGAAGAATTCTTCTTGATTCATTAAACACTTTCTTGTTTTGAAGCATTGGCTTTTGATTGTGGCTTGAATAGAGGAATTTTGGAGAGTTATTTTGATTTTCGAAACATACGTTGCTCATAAATTTTGATCTCCCTTATCCTCCTATCAATGATGTACACTGTGCCTTCCTATATGTCATCTTGTCTTGGTTCTATGTAATTCTTTGACAACTTCTTCGTCCATTTTCTTTGTATTTTCCTCATATTGAGCTTTTCATCAATCTTTAGAAGAGATAGTTGTTGCACTGAAGCAATGAATCTGGGAGAAAGAGGAGGCTCTTCAGCAAATGTCTTTGTGAAAACTGTTGTTGTCACAGTCTCTGTTGTTGTTACGCCTTGTACATCTTCAAAGTCATCATACATGACTAGCTTTCTTCTCTTTGTTGGTTAGCCAGTTATTTATGGAAAAAACTACTGGTTTGCTGCCTTTTGCTAGTTTTGATGAATCTACTGGCTTTTTCCCATATAGTTTACTAGAAGTTTTGACAACAGCTGGTTTAGCCCAGACTGTGTCTTTGATTTTGATCTTGTTGATGGTGGAGTAGAAGATTCTTGAGGACCAGTAGTTTTGGTTGGTCCAGCAATTTGAGTTTGCACTCCAGCTGTTTGACCCGAACCAACTATATTTCTTTTGGACCAACTATTTATTCTTGGGTAACTTCTAGTTGAATTTGTCTTTTCTTGGCTTCCAACTTTTCTATTGTTTTGGCTTTCTAAATCACAATTGGTGGCCTCATGTTAATTGATGACGTGGGTACTCGGAGATCTCAGTCAGCAAAGTTAAAGTTAAAGTCAACGACAATAGTAAAAATAAATAAACAACGCTGAAACACAAAGCAAGAAGCTGAAAGTCAGAAGCTAGAACCAGAAGCTGATACGCCTATAGCTGATGACAGGAAGGAAAAATTACTGTACAACCTCGGGACTTGAATTGAATAAGTCAAAATGAAAAGAAAAACTCCTATAAAGCATAAAGTGTCCTCGAGACACACAAAAACTGAAACATACCCAAAGAGATAAAGGCCAAACCTCCAAGCAACATCAGGATGGATAAGCTTACCTGGACTAGAAGGTGTACAGCTAGCATAAGGCTCCTTGGGCAGACAAGTCTGCCTATCTAAGAAGAGTCTTATCCCAGCCAAAGGTTAAGTTATTCTCTCATTCTCCTACTCTAAACTCTTATCATTTCTTTTGCTAAGACTCTCAAAGAACATTCTACTGATTCTCACGCCGGAGTCCAAACGTGGGAGGCCCCCTCTCGCGTTAAGGCTAACGGTGTTCTTTGGTTGCAGATTCCGATCAAGGAGCTGTCTTTTGGAGTGGATATTGGACTTTTCCCCTGCAATACTCTTGTTGTTTTTACAAGTGGCGCCCACCGTGGGGCTGCGCTACTTAGAACAGTTTTTTGGTAGTACAGCCCTGTTCCTAAGTTACCTTCCTTTATGGCCGGAATGGATCCTCATCCAAAATAAGTTTCAAGTAGTTCTATGCCTCGGTCTAGTCCTCCTGCTAATCTGGGGTAGACAGTGGTTCCACCAACCCAGACGGACTTCATGTCGCACCAGTAATACAAGACGCACAACAGTTCCAAACTCCTCCCTCTACACAAGATAATCCCTCTTCACCGAGTGCAGTTCTCTTCCCGGTTGAAACCATGGAGATAACCCCGGAGGGAGTAAGAAATAATTTCATAGTGTTAAGAAAACTCTTAAATGGGTATGTTCGAGAAGAACAGACAAAATGGGTCACAGTACGTTTGTCTTACGATGAACCTGAAGTTGCACTCTCCCCTATGCCCTCTCCGTTGTGCACCACTACATCTCCAAGTATTACTCGAGCAGGACCCAGTTCTGACTCACATCCATACCTTATGCCCGACGGTTCACTTGGGCCGGGGAGCTACCTTGGTAGCTCACCTATTGTGCTCCCAAGAATTCCATAATATACCATTGAACAGCTCCTCCAACAGGCTCAAGCAGCTACCCCAACTCCACCAACTACCTTCGAAAAAGCTCTTCAATCGTTACCCTTGGCTAGCAGAGCCGTAGCTGCGAGTTTGTCACCACCTCCTGGTCTTCAATAGGGTTTCCCCCGGTATGGTGCTCAATATCCTTAGATGGTAGCTCTTTTGGCTCAACTGAGCCAGCAGCTTGTGGGAAGCCAAATGTGGTAAGCTGCCCAAGTTGGGTCGCAAGCTCAAACCCAACCCAACATCCGGACAGGTGTTACCACTAGTGGAGTAGGGGTGAACCTTGATATACCTTCCATGCCTTATAAACCTAGCTCGTTATCATTCTTCTCCGAATAAATAGCCAACTATGTCTTCCAAATGAAGATAAAAATGCCATCTAACGTTAAGATATACGATGGTCTGGAAGATCCCGAGGACCATCTTCAAGTCTTCACAGGAGCTGCTACGGTTGAGCGTTGGAATAACTGCTAATTTATAGCGATGCGAATATCCAAGAGATATTTTTTCCTGTAAGCACATAACTCGACAAATAATCATTAGTCGATATTGTCAAAGGGTGATATCTTCACCGTTTGACCTGTTTGGTCTAAGTGACCGTTTATCTTCGTGAGATGATATTTATTACCATATCATCTACATGACTCGCTCCGGTTTACACCGTACGGTCATTTAACTTATAAACCCCTTCTTAACCCTTTTGACCGATTATGGCTTACGCCATAAAGTGTCTTTCAAAAACTAACGGTTATTATCAACGCGTGATTGAATTACCGTTTTACCCTTATTATTTATTTTGGGTTTACCCTATAAGGTAACCATTCTAAACTCCTCATATATTCGTCATTGTATGACCGAATAATCGTATTATTCTCTTTTTAACCATTAACATAGTTTCTTATCATTTTCACTTATTTCGTTCCGTACGACTATACGTCGGAACATCATATTTCAATTGCTTATTTATCTTATTCGTAACTAATACGATAAGAGAATATTCTTTAATTTAAGAAGAGTGTAAGCTACACTTACCTTGTATCCAAATTACGCTTTTCCTTCACATTCGATTTGTTTGACTCGCTTCCTTCCCAAGCTTCTACCTAGCTTGTTAAGCGTCAAAGTATCATTGTAATTTGTAAGATGGTTAGATTAGTCATAATCAATCACGACTATTCCATCCTACGATTTTCTGTCGAATTTATCATTCGATCATATCATTTGTCAGTGCCTATTGACATAAGTATTTACATGATGTAGCTCAACTACTCGTTTAAGTACTTTGTCAAATATCCTGTAAACATCATTCTTATGCTACCGTTTTAACTACTTATTCAATCAAGTTATCGAAATCATAACTCATTGAATTATCACTACATCAATCATTCTTAACACATGATGATATCAAACATCATTTTAACATGAATCTATAATCATTTTCATTTTATCATACAAAACCCATTTCATAGAAAGTATGATCGTATACTCAAACACACCATTTGTTCAAGTATTTCCTTATTACTATCATGTACGACGATTCTAAAAACAATTTCATCATATGATTAAAACCCACTTATTCTAGTGTGGTAATTCATCTAAACCTTCAATTCATAGCAATATAAGTATAATTTTTCACTTAGGGTTTTATTCCTAAGCAAGCATACATCACAATTCACCCACAACTTCAATAATTCATCCATAATTCACGGATTATGATATTCATCAAATTTCACAACTTCACAAATCATCAAAATTTTACATACCTTACGATCTCCTAGCTTGGGTGATCATTAATTCACGTTCAATTGTGAATTCGAGGTTTAGACCTTCGATTTGATGATTTTTTATAGAACTAGGGTTTTGCTCCATGGGAGCTTCCCCTGTACGCTCAAACCTACGCACACACTTAGTGTGTGTTATTTTTCTTTTTTAAGTTTTTATAATTAAACTTTCAAGTTATCCAACTTTGGCCCCTCTTGTTTGGTTAGTTATTAAGTAGGCCACAACCTACTTATTTCTAACAATATTCTCACTTATTAACTAGGTTAAGCATTCGTAGTTAATTTAGTGAGTTTGAAAAAATTACGACTAATTTTATTTTATGTCCCGTTAACTCAGGTCTTTTATAACTTTATTTCCTCAAAAGCATTTATTCACTTTTTATTTCATAGAGTTAATTACCTGGATAGTCCCTCTGGTTTCTTATTTTTTCACCTTTAGTCCCCACCTTTTCAAAATAACATGTTTGGTCCCTGTGGTTTGAGCGTTTGTTACTCGGGTAGTCCCCTGAGTGGATAGGCGTTAAGTTATTCTATTAAATATGCGTAAAATTACAAAAAAAAGCCCTTACCAAAAATATAACAACTAAAACAATCAAGTTTTCAAATGGGCCCCACACCAAACATATCACATCCTCAGTAACCCAACCCTCACCAAACCCATCGTCCCCTTTATCATACTTACACCACCACCACCACCACCACCATTTTCCACCACCACCCTCCACCATCACAAACCAGTGAATATATAATTGAAACCATGAAGATGAACCATCACAAACTGTTGCTAACCCACCACCACCTCCATAAACACACCACCACCACCTCAACCACTCGTCACCCACCCACCTCTCACAGCCACCAGCCATAAACCCATCTCCCACAACCACAACCTATCATTTTAATCTCAACCCAATCTTTCATCCATCAAGATTCAACAACAATCTTTTTTCCAAGATCTTAACGCCCATTTCAGAGATCAAGCAACGATCTTTTTACATTTGGTATTATTTTGTATTACCCTTTTTCATTTCTTGTTCAATCTCTTTAATTTAGGAATATTTTAGATTCATTTCACCATTGTTGAACTGGTTTTGTGCTAGAATTCTTATAAAAAAAATTGATTTTTTCATCTGGGTTTTGCACTTTTTCTCAATGCCTATATACTATATATATACATTCAAACAGAGAGAAGAGAGAAAGAAGAGATAAATAGGGAAAATCAGATATAGAGAGAGACAAAAGAGAGAGACTAAAGGTGAAGAAATGGTAATTTGGTCATTTCACTTTAACTTTAACTGAAGAAACTAACATCCATCCAGTGTAGGGACTACCCGAGTAACAAACGCTCAAACCACAGGGACCAAACATGATAAATTAAAAAGGTGGGGACTAATGGTGAAAAAATGGCAAACCACAGGGACTATCCGGGCAATTAACTCTATTTCATATTAAGTTTATATATTTAAATCTTAATATTTACCGGGTTAATTTCACCACTAACGTTACTTTACGCGTCTTTTAGTATTAACGTGATTTGATTTCCAAACCCATTTTCGGGGTGTTATAAGGTAAGTCTGTTTATAGTCTTTATTAATTTTTTCATTATGAAAGGAGTATTTGACTTTCTTTGATACTATATATTAAGCCTTTTGTCTGTGATTCACATGTTCTATTTATTACAAACATACTTTTATTTGGAAAACACATTTAATATATAGAAATCAAATCTCATTTGAAAAACACATTTAATATATAGAAATCAGATACGTTTTTTTTTTGTCTTTATATGTTTGTGATTCACGTGTTTTATTTATTACACACTTGCTTTTATTTAGAAAACACATTTAATATATAGAAATCAAGTCTACTTTTTAATTCTTTTTTTTTCCTTATGAATTATCTTATATATATATATATACATATATATATATATATATATATATATATATATATATATATATATATATATATATATTGGAACCACTCTTTATTGCAAGAACCGCGAGAACCAATATGAACACAACCAAAAATACCTAAAAAATCTAGGCAAATTGGCCTGTAATAATCCCATCTAGACCTTATTGGCCATTAATAATCCCACCTCGGAATATTCCCCCCCACCAGTCCCACCTTTCACCTATTTTTCCTACAGTGGTCCCCCGTTAAAAAAACTTAACGGAGTTAAGCTTTTTTCCAAATTACAAACAGATTTTTTAGGGCTTTTGATTAGAACGACGATACGAGTACATTGATGTAAAACTTGCCTTGAAACAGTGCTCCAAACGATGAAAACATCGCTTCAATTCGGGTGCTTAAATTTCAAATTAACCAAAATCAAGTCACTTGGAGCACCATTTCGAAGTAAGTTTTACATCGATGGGCTCGTATCATCGTTCTGATCAAAAACCCTAAAAAATTTGTTTGTAATTTGGAAAAAAGCTTAACTCTGTTAAGTTTTTTTAACGGGGGACCATTGTAGGAAAAATAGGTGAAAGGTGGGACTGGTGGGGGGAATATTCTGAGGTGGGATTATTAATGGCCAATAAGGTCTAGATGGGATTATTACAGGCCAATTCCCCAAAAATCTAAAAACACACAATTTTTTAAATATTTTTTATAAAAATCGCTACTTTTCGTTAATAAAAAAAATTTTAAATTGTTTTTTGAAATTTTTTTTAATACAAAGAGTAGCGATTTTAATAAAAAAAATATTAAAACCTTTTTTTGTGTGTTTTTTAGATTTTTTTTAAGTTTTTTGGGGGTTTAGTTTTTTGCATTTAACTTGGGTGGGAGGGTTTAGGTTTTAGGGGGGGGGGGGGAGGGGGTTGGGTTTTTTTTAGGTTTTCGGAGGGTTTAATTTTTAGCATTTAGCTTGGAGGGGGTGGTTTAGGTTTTTTTTTTCTTTTTTTTGGGGGGGGGGGGGTGGGGCGTTAGGTTTTTTTAGGTTTTCGGTGGTGTAGTAGATTTATTTTGTTGTGTTCACATTGGTTCTCACGATTCTTGCAATAAAGTGGTTCTCGCATAAACCCTACCTATATATATATATATATATATATATATATATATATATATATATATATATATATATATATATATATATATATATATATATATATATATATATATATATATATATAGAAACGGGATCAGGAGAAAACGCTCAAAAGTGTGAGAACGGTGAGAACGCATCCTGGCCCAACACATGTCACACGGCATAGAGAAGGGCGGAGGGGCTTTTTTGTCCTTTCATATTTCATTTTTTAAACGCGTGTCACATCCCGTTTCCATTTTTTTGGCGTTTAATAAATACGCGGCGTTTTATTGTTTGTAGATCAGGATCATAGTAAACATTTTGGCGTTTTAAGTATGTTTTGGCGTTTTTATTGTTTTTAAATCAGGATGCATGTCTATGATGTAAAAAACATCAGTAATTTTCTTGATGTTTATTACATCAAGTAGGATAAGGGTCTATAATGTGACAGACAATTATGGCGTTTTGAAAAGATAAATAAATTCAGTTTTCCATGTAGTGGCTTTTAATAAATTAAATGTTTGGCAATAATGTTACCGTCTCTTCATTTTACTGTTTAGCAATTACTGTTTCGTTCAATTTTCATCTGTGAATTAGTGTTGATTTTTCAGTAATACCTTGTTTGGCGTTTTTGGCGTTTTATAGCAACATCGTGCTTTGCTAGCATCCATTCTCTTAGTTTTCACACTATCAGGTGTTTTGTTGTTTTTGGCGTTTTATATTAAATTTTTTTTGTTAGTAGAGAATTAGATAATAAAATCAGAGAATTAGATAACAAACAATAGAAATTGAAAAAAAAATAAAAATTATAATCTAATTTCTCTTCCAAATCTTCACTATCATCAGCCTCTTCTTCTTTAATCATTTTGGCGTTTTGAACGTGTTTTGAATACCTTATATAGATCCTTATTTTCCTACATAACGTCCGTCTTCATTAAGGGGTAAAAGTGTGTTTTACTTCATTTTTTCATGAATATTTGTCCATCTCATTCAGCAAAAGCTTATAGAGATACCCACCTCAGGGTAGAATCCATTCAGTGAAACTTCATTCAGAACAATACTCAATATAGAAGAAATGAGGTTCCGCATCTGTGGCTTTTTTAAGTATCTTTTGTAGCGTTTTAAAGTGAATGGTTTCTTGGTAAGATGGCGTTTATTTTTTGGTGGTGTGATTAGTTGATTGTGCAGAGACGTCTCTCTTATAGGATTTTTCTGGCGCGTAGTTTAGGTGGGATTTTTATTTATAATAAATGATATTTAAAAAGTAGCCGTGTTTTCATGCTGTATGTATTTTTTTACTGTTTTTTGTTCAGCTTTTTATGAGTTTTTATGGTCATAGACATTCCATCTTCCAAGTTTGGCGTTTTTTAATGGCTTTAAGTAGTTTTTGGCGTTTTTTTCCGTTTTTAGCTTTTCATAATACTTCTCCAAATTACTTTTATAATAGGTTGGGAGTTTTTGGCGTTTTACTGCATTATGGCGTTTACTGCATTATGGCGTTTCCCAATCTTTATGACTTTTAGGCTCTTTTTTAAACTTTTTTATTCTTAGTCGAAAAATACATAACAAACAACAGAAAAGGAAAATTAAAACACTGAAAATAGAAACAATTCATCTTCCAAATCTTCACTGTCATCAGTCTCTTTCTTTTCTTTGAAACATGTTCACTGGTGGTTTGGCTTTGTCATGCTTGTGTTTTTGTGGACGTTTTGAAAGACAATATGACATGAGTTTTTTGTTTGAATATGTATCTTCAAACCACTCATCAGTGTCATTCGTCTATTCATGCCATTATATTATTCATCAATAACAAAACATAAAAACTGACATAAGTCTGACACCAGTATCTTTTTCTTGAAATTTTATCCATCTCATTCAGCAAAATGTTATTTGAGTCACAACACCTTCGGAAAGAATGCATTCTCCGAAACTTCGCGTATAACAATATTAAATAAACAAGAAACGATTTTTGGCATTTTTGGCGTTTTACTGAGGAAATAGTGTATCCGAAAGAAACGTCCATTTTCTGGAAATTTTTGATATTTGAGAGTTTTGGCGTTTTCTAAGATGATTAGTATATAGTAAAATATGGCGTTTTTTGAGTAGGTGTGTTTGATGTTTTGGAATTTCTGGCGTTGTAAGATGAATGTTATATAGTAGAAAATATGGTGTTTTCAGGTTGGGGGAGGTGTGTTCTTATGTATGAGAATGTTTTGTTTATATAGGGATGCGTTTTGGCCAGTAATGGCGTTTTATTCATTACTTTGGCGTTTTGGTAAAGAAGTGTAAAGACCTTTTTACCCTTAATGAAGTGCGTCCACTCAATAGAATTCGTGTTATTTACGAAAACGCCACCACGCCAATCTAGTCCATAGATTGTTTTGATCGGACGATTCATAAGCGTTCTCACTGTTCTCACACTTTTCACCGTTTCTCTAAATCCTAACCATATATATATATATATATATATATATATATATATATACCCTACATATATATATATATATATATATATATATATATGTAGGAGAAGGATCCGTTAGGAACCACCCTTTATTGCGAGAACCACAAGAACTAGTGTGAACATAAACAGTAATTCCTAGAAAAATCTAAAAAACACCCAAAAATTTTTTTTTATTTTTTTAGTATTTTTTTTTGGAAAAATCGCAATATTTTGTTAATAAAAAAATAAAAAAAATTTCAAAAAAAAAATTCGAGTAACAGTTATCCATGCACATGTGCATATGTATCATTTCTTTGACAAATTCCGTAATTAATTACAAATATTAGTCAATTGCACTTTCATTTACACTACCACCTGTAATACACTAGTTTTTACGTTACAATATTAGAAATGCACATGTGCATCTATATGTATCAACATGAAATAAGGTGTTTTGGTACACTACTTTGAATACACTTTCTCTTTCATCTATCCTTCCATCCATAATACATAAACATGCACATGTGCATATGTATCATTTCTTTGACAAATTTCGTAACTCATTACAAGTATTAGACAATTGCACTTTCATTTACACTACCATATGTAATACACTACTTTCTACATTACCAATATTAGAAATGCACATGTGCATCTATATGTATCAACATGAAATAAGGTGTTTTGGTACACTACTTTGAATACACTTTCCCTTTCATATATAATACCATCCATAATACACTACCATTACCTCCTACCATCCATAATACAATATCATTACCTCCTACCATCCATAATACAATACCATTACCAATATTTTCACTTTATTACATGTATATCAACACCATACACCATCCAATCATCATATTACATCATAAAGTAACAACTATAGCCAAACCATCAACCACTAGATATAACTAACCAAAAAACATGTATATGAGCCTACTTCTCCATTCAAAATCACAAACTTTTTTGTAACAAAACATGTTATATCATGGTTATACCTAATGATGCACATATGCATTTTGAATATTGGTAATGTAAAAAGTAGTGTATTACAGATGGTATTATAAATTAAAGTGCAGTTGTCTATTACTGATAACGTATTACGGAATTTGTTGAAGTAATGATACATATGCACATGTGCATGGATAACTGTTAATCGAAAAAAAAGGTTTTTTTTTGGGTAACTAAATATAGCGATTTTTCTTAAAGAAATTTAAAAAATAAAATAAAAAATTTTTTGAGTGCTTTTTTGATTTTTTTTAGATTTTATTTTGTGTTCACATTGGTTCTCGCGGTTCTTGCAATAAGGGTGGTTCTCAAATGAACCTTACCCTATGTATGTGTATATATATATATATATAGAGAGAGAGAGACGGGTTCAGGAGAGAACGGTGAAAAGTGTGAGAACAGTGAGAACGGATCCTGGCCCAACACGTGGCAGGGGGCGCTAATTGTTATGCGGGGGTACGATTGTCCTTTTATACGTTCCCTCCGTATTCGCGTTATAAATCTCTTTCAAATTAAAACTCCAAAGATTTATTGTTAGCTGTTACCTCCTTTGCAATCTTTCTCATATCTATGGCGTTTAACGTGGATTCTGTTAGACAAAATAAAATTCATTGGCGTTTTCTATTTTTGTTCCTGCAAATCATGCAACATATATGGCGTTTTGTTTTTTTTTTATCATTGTTTCAAAGCGCTTGTCTTGATAGGATTAGCGTGGAATAATGTGTTGACTGTATCAGACGACCAAGTGACTAAAGGGTGACCCGTTATAACGAGTAATAAAGACGTGGAATACTAGAAGAAAGTAATGGCCCACGAGGCCTTCCACATGAAAGGCGCATATGACATGGCCTATAATAATAATCCTTGGCCAGAGAAAACAAAGATGTTAACCAAGAGAAAGATGCAAGGAGAACATCAGAAGGGAGTCGGACACCACCTTGGAGCCGAAAGACATTTCTATGCCTTCCCGGTAAGATTATTGAATTATTAAATGTGAGCAATGCTCAAGTGATCACCTAGACTAAATTCATTAGGTCAAACTCAATGAACTACGCAAGATAGGTTTCGGGGATGAAACCTCTCTAAGAGGGGGGGGGGGGTAGACTTGTAACACCCCATAAACGGGTTTGTTAATTAAACTAAGTTAATCGGGAATGAGCAGGTAAAATACCGTTAGTAGCAAAAGTTAACCCGGTAAACATTAGGATTTAAATAAATAAACCTAATGTTAAATAAAAGGCGAACAAATGCTTTTAGTAAATAAAGATTATAAAGGCACGGGCTACAGGGACATAATTTAAGTCGGGTAGTGGCATTCTCGAACTTAGTAAATATGATTATCATGTCCGTTGATAATTTACGAGAGATAGGCAACTAGAAATGTAACCTAGTTATAACCTAGTTGTAAACTGTAATGTGCAAGAACTAACATTGGGAGGGACTAAAATTGCCAAATCAGAAACAAATATCTTTAAAAGAAAATAAACACCAAAAAACACACACTTGTGTGTGTTTGGTCGATCCAGAGCAGAGCAGGAGAAAAAAAGGGGCAAACCCTCAAGGAGCTGAAATCATTAAATTGAAGGAGGAACCGAGCCTCAAATTCCTGCATGAATGTAAATTATTGATCACCTAGATTAGGGGATCATAAGGTATGTTGTAAAACTTGATTTCATCAAATTTGTGTGAAGAAGAACTTGAAGGTGATAACCCGGAGTTCAAAATTATTGGTAGTTTGATGAAATTGATGATGTATTTGTGTTGATGATCACTATACTTGCTAGTATAGATGGAATACTTGAACAATCTAAAGACTAGGTCAAGTGTTCATACAAACATAAAGTGGTTTTGATGGTAGAATGAAATTGATGTTATAGTGATGTCAAAGCATGCATATAGTCTTCATATTTACAAGAAAATATGAGATACTTGGCTAAATTGATGTTTGGATTAAAGTCCATGTATGTGGTGAAATGGGTTTTTAAGATAATAATAAAATCTCCAAATTCTAGTATAATAAGTTGAGGGATTAGCTATGATGATTGAAAGTCTTGTTAACTTGATTTTAATAATTGTGTAAACTTGACAAATTGAAAGAACTAAGGTAAATTTGGTTAAAGAAGTTAGCCAAATTGGTGGCCTAAAAATGATGCCCACCAAGCGTTAGATAAAATGCCTAATGAGTTTTATTGAACTTGTGAGTGCATATATATGTAAAACGGCAGTATGACCTTTTAAAACTCAAAACGACCTATAATTGAATCGAATACCAAATATGGTAGAAAAGTCCATAAGGGTGATGGTCATGCTATTGATGACTAATCTAACTATCTTATGGAAATTGTATTATAGTTTGACTCTTGACGAGCTAGGTGGAAGCTTGGAGAAGAATGGGTCAAACGGGTCGAAGGGGCGAAAAAGCATGAACGGACTTAAGGTAAGTAAAGCTTACACCTTTCTAGTAGAACACCTATTTGTTGTATTTGTTATAAACAAGGTAAATCAGTAATTTAAGTATGATGTTCCGGCGCAAAATGATACGGGTCGGAATAAGTGAAAATGGTAAAAAGGGCAAAATGGTAATTCGATCATATGACGACCGAATAAAGAGAGAGTTTTGGAATAGATACCTTATGGTGTAAACCATAATGGGTAACAGGAGGGAAATGGTAATTTTAGTCACGAGTTGACGAAAAAATAATAGTTTTGAACAAGACACTCTATGGGTAAGCCATGATGGGTCGAAGGAATTATGAAACGAACTTAAGTAATATGATCATACGATGTAAACCGAAACAGTTTAAATGGTGAGATGGTAAATAAATACCATCTCATATTGATAAAATGGTCATTTAGGCCAAACGAGTTAAATGGTGATGTTATCACCATTTAAGATTAATAACTAATGATCGATTGTCGAGGTTTGTGCTCACAGGGATATAGCGTAAGGTTCGCATTGCTATTAATTAGTAATTATTAGTGCAAGGTATTTAAATGGGTCAACGCTATGACCCGAGCAAGGTATGTGTAATAAGTCAAACTCTCATTGAGTACTTAAGGTTCGATGAGAGTTAAACGGAGTCACGAATGAACATTGGGTTACCTAAAGTAGGTGAATCTAATAATCTAAAGTGTAGACATTACGTTCTTAGAAACATAATGAGTTTAAATAAGATTATGGTTAAAACGTACAAAATTAGTCAAAACATGCTATTGAAAGTCCTTCGTCGTAAAAGAAGGGGTTAAAGTTGACCAAAACGCCCTTGATTGATAAACCGGGTAAACGCTCTTAAGGATGGTTCAAATATGAGTATTATAACTTGTATAAATCCTTCTGGTAGTCTAAAATGGAAGTCTTAAACCATTTTGGCTTAATTCTACATTATGGGTTAGTTTCGTAAAATTGACATAACGAGGGTAGAATGAGAATATAATGAATTTTTCTATCATAATCCATCACAATTGAAGTTGTGATCATAGATGAATAAAGATCATTAAGCGAATAATAAGAGATATGAAGGGTTGTGGATAATTTAAGCTTAAATTTCATAACGGGTCAAAATAATAATGCGCATAAACCCGGTAATGGTTGTGTAAATCATAAAATTTATGAACTCGGGTTAAATATTAGGGGTTATAATGTAGGCAAATATATTACGGTCAATTAGAAACAAGTTTCAAGCTAAACGGATAAATATCGGAGCAGTTACGCAGCGTTTACTAAAAAGGAGAAAAGTGGTCAACTTTTGTAACCCAGACTTGTTAAATCTATGTCTGGGTTATCAGTTGCTTTTAGGGCATAACCCAGACGAGTTATCTGGCCATCTGGGTTAGCAGTTGCTTTTAAGGCATAACCCAGACGGGTTACTTGATCATCTGGGTTATCAGTTGCTTTTAAGGCATAACCCAGACGAGTTACCTGGTTATCGTATTGAGCTTCCGGGCTTAGCTAGATTAGTTATAGATTTCATATAATTAACGTATATCACAATTTATGGTATGTAGGTTATAATTGGAGTACCGGATGACAATCAATGATAACACGTTGAATTGTTTATTTTTTTTTATAAAGTTTTAATAAACTTGTTTTATCATACGAAGGTATAATCACATATAAATTCTTTCATATGCGAAATATTGTTAGAATTTCGATTTATTTGATAAGGGTGTTACAAAACACTAGAAATATATGAAAACATAAATGGTTCGGTTCGATTAATTTTGGTTAAATGATGGTACAAAAATATTCAATGAATGACTGGTTTTGGTTAATTCGGATTTCAGTTAATCGTTTTTCGGTTAATTCAAGTTTTGGTTGATCACTCAACATATCAATTTTTTAATTAAAATAACTATAGCAATATTATACTCAAATTAAAGAGAATAAAAAATTTATGGTGTGATATAAAAAAAATATATTAACACATAATAAAGTTATAGCTTTTTAAAAATCGTAGGGGTGGTTAGTTTTTTTATAAGAGGATAAAATATAACTATTAACTAATTATCTGTATTTTTGGTTAAAGATATAGGATTAAGGTGTAATCAAGATAAGATTGTTAAAGTGTAATTATTGTATAAAAAAACTAATTTACCCTCATTTCGAATTATACTTTATACATTAAAGCAAAAAAAGTTCTTTAACTTTTGGTATATTAAAATGCTATTGTCTCATACATCATATATAGAGTTAATAACTCGGATGGTCTCTGTCGTTTTTCAGTTTTTCACATTTAGTCCCTAAATTTCTAAAATTATATGTATGTTCCCTATGGTTTGATTGTTTGTTACTCGGATGGTCTTTGGCAGTAACACATGTTAAATTAACTCAGTTAAGTTTATGAAATTACTAAAATGCCCTTATATTAAAAGTACAAAGGGAAATTAAAATTAAATTAGTGGGGTCAACCTTTTAAAAATAAAAAATAAAATACGTATATGAATAAAAAACATAAAGCCCACAATTAAGCAAATCAAACATCAGGCTCCAATCTTCTTCATCCTTCACGTCCGGCAATCTTCTGGCAACCTCATTATTATCTGGCCTCGACGACTAACATTGGTCTGTTGCTCATAGACACAATCCATCGTATCTGGATCCGTCATCATCACACTTTTAATTCAGTAAAACCTCCACCTGCTCTCATAATTAACTCCGTCATGAAGTTCGTCATTGACGATGCCGAAATATTTGTGGAGGTCACACTTTTATGTCTAGTTTTAGATTCTATGTTGTTCCTAATCGGAGATTGACAGATTTGGAATTGATGAATTTTCGGGTGATTTGGTCCCCGGAGGTAAAGGTTCGTTGTCGACAATTTTAGGTGGTGAAAGTGTAGTCGGCAAAGGTGTGGTGGAGGTGCCGATGAAGGTGTGTGAGGGTGGGGGTTTCAACCATCAATGACAAGGTGTTTGATCGTGGCTTCACATTCGATGGAAACAAATGCGGTGGTCTTCATCATCTCTGGTGAAGCTGGGTTTATGCTTATGTTTAATATAAGGAGTTAAAGTTTTATAATCTAATAAAATTAGTGGGCCCGTTTAGTTAAGTATATTATTTAATTTTTTTCTTTTAGACTAAAGGGTATGGGGGCTGGCTTAGGCTCGGCCTGGCCCGGCGCCGGTCCCCCACACCGCCCCCCTCAGCCCGGCTCGTCCCAACCGGCTCCCACACGACGATCTCGCCGTGCCTCCTTCTCTCACATATACCTATACATACATACATATATATACATAAAGGGGCTCATCCTCCACCCCCTTGGTCCATCTCCTTTAGGCCTATCCTCACTTCCGGTGACGTGGCGGCCCATCCTCGGTCACCATACCCTCCAGTCTTAAAATATACATGGCTATTTTAGTCATTTTACATAAACTTAACTGAGAAAACCAATGTTTTTCCACTTTAGTAACTATCCGATTAACACATGAGCTAACCACAGGGAACAAATATGCTATTTTGAAAAGGTGAGGACTAAAGATGAAAAAATGAAAAACCACAGAGACCATCCGAGAAATTAACTCTCACACACACACACACACACACACACACACACACACACACACACATATATATATATATATATATATATATATATATATATATGAAAGGGATCTGTTGATGCATAATGTCCATCGCCTACGTCATCAGTCTGTGTCGTGTCAAGTTTATGTAATTGTGTTTAAAATGTAAAGTTTATGTGTAGAGTCCAGTTCGCACGACCTGGAAGGTCCAGGTCGCATGAAGTGAAGTTAACCAGTTCGTGCGGACTGAGCTTCATATTTGGTGCGAACTGGAGATCCTATAAATAGGTGTGTTGTGTTTTTCATTTGGAACTTTCCAGAGAATCTCCAAACGAAGTGCTGACGAATTCTCTCTGTACCTGAACGTTTATAATCAATGGAAAACATGTTTAAAGTGACTTTTTACTCTTCTACTCCTATTCTAGCACGGATGCAAGGTTTCTAGTCTGTTTCCGCCTTTCTAGAGACCAGATTTGACTCAGACCGACTCGTTTTGGTCGATTCATCGATCCTACAAGTGCTATCAGAGCTCAGGATGAGTCAAATCTGCTGATATCAGTGTTTGAATGGTTTAGAATCATCTACTTCTACTCTTTCTTGGATTTTTAGACGAATTCACGGACAAAATGGACTGAATTTTGGATATTATGTGTAAAACACCATTTTAAACAATCCTACAAAGTTACAGACCATAAATCGAACTAAAACTGATCCAAATTGTCAAAAATGTTCACTTCGTATGAAAATGATGCTCAGATCGTGTGAAACTGACCAGATCGCATGAGTTTTTGCCAAACCGTTTGAAAACCTAGTCCAGTTCGCACGAATTGGATCAGGTCGCTTGAAATTTTCAAAAAAGTTTATCAGTTCGCACGAAGTGAGTATCCAGATCGTGTGAATCTATCAACTCGCACGAACTGGAATCTTTTTTAAAACAAATTGTGTCATCTCGCACGAAGTGGACATTCCAGGTCGTTTTAAAACATCCAGGTCATTTGAAAACATCCAGGTCATTTGAAAACCTTCAGTTCGTTTGAAAGGTTCAGTTCGTTTGAAAGTCCAGAAAGTTTGAAAGTTCAGTTAGCTTGAAAGTTTGATTTTTCAAAACTTGAAAATTTTTCGAAACATTTTTCAAAGTAAAAAATGGACAACCAAGAGTTTTACAAGGCGTTTTTCAGAGGAGGTATGACTGTTCAAACTCCAGCGAGTATAGCGCAGAATGTAAACATGGAGAACGAGCTAGGAACCATGCAAAAATCATCGAAACTGCTCAACATTGAAGAGTATTCGGGGTGGCAAGATAGATTTCGCACGTGGGTTCAGGCGAATCACCTCGAATGTTGGCTGAAAGTTGAAACAAAATATGTAATTCCTACGAATGAAGCTGGTCTTCCGAAAACACTTAACAAGTTAACTCCAGCTGAAGCAGAAAGTTTTAAAGCCGAGAAGAAGATGGTCAGCATATTGCAACAGGCAATTAAGGAAGATATTTTGGTACTGTTACAACATCAGAATGACACACAATCTATTTGGAATGCTCTTAAACTCAAATTTCTTGGGAGTGCTGCAATGATCAAAAGCAAAAAGGCACTACTGAAAAAAGAATTCGACATATTTACTGCTATCAGTGGAGAATCAACAAAAGAGTTAATTGAGAGGTATTGTCACTTGGTACTGGAGATGAAACGTTTGAGTATCGACAAAACAAATGAAGAGTTGGTTGATAAGTTGGCTAACGCACTACCACAAGAAGTGTGGGGTACGTTCTTATTGGTTTTGAAGAACAACTTGGAATACGTGGGTTTCAATCTGAGTATGTTTGTTGAGAGAATTGAAGCTCAAGAGCTTGAAATGCGAAAGATGAGTAAAATGAAATCTGCAAACGTACAACAAGACGTTCAGCTTTACTACAAAGGAAGCTCATCTGCCACATCTACTCCGAGTCCAAAGATTCAAACGGCATTCAGTGCAGATTCTTCATCAGGAATATCTCAAAGCATGCCTAACAACAACGTTTCACCGTTTCCAAATTACGAACCGAATCCTAAGGTTCAGAATTTTCAAGAACAGGTGTCTTCTCAAAGTTCTTCAGGTTCGAACAATCAGAGTTATAGTCATGGGATACTGTGCAATATCGCTGTTAACATCAAAAATGGTCAAGATTTTACCGAGACAGCCGCAAAGCAGCATATAGCATTTCTAGCTTCTGTACTTGAGTCTTACGAAAGTCTAGTAGCCGGAAGAATTGGTAATCCAGACATGACAAAAGAAGATTACGATCAAATTGATCCAGAGGAACTAGAACTCATCGACATAAAATGCGGTATGGCGAGCATTGTGAGAAGAGCTCAAAGGTTCATGGAAATTACAGGAAGAAGTAGTCTCGAAGGTCCTGATCCTAAACATGGATTCTACAAATCAAAGGTTACTTGCTTCAAGTGTAAAGAAAAGGGGCATTTCAAGCGTGAATGTCCGAACAGAGAAGTTAATAACCACCGAAATCCATTCGCCAACGATTATTACCGACAGGCCATTTGTCATAAAAACAGTCAACAACCATTCAATCCAAGACCTCAAATTGAGGACAATGCATCCAGACAAACAGAAAAAGCTCTTTTGGTGAATCAAGATGATGAAAAGATTCCAGAAGGTTTCAGTTGGGATAAGTACATTCCAGGAGGAGGTCTTGCAATGATGGCTGAAATTGTTGAAGAATGTATTCCTGAAGTTGAAGAAGTCAGTGAAATGATGACTGAGGAAAGTTATGCAGAACTAGAAGAGGCAGCAGCAGCGGTCTACTATTATCAGTCTGAACAGGAGGTTATTACTAATGCATTTAAATCTATAATGCCTTCTAATGTGTTTGATTCTTTTGCAGGTTTCTTTAGTGAACCGACTATGGGTTTCTGCCCACAGTACGAAGTTGAACAAACTCCGGTTCAATAGATCATTGATGTTGCAAAGGAAATGAATGAAGAGACTTTGAAAGAAATAGCAGACAAAGCTCTTATGGTCAAGCTGCAAGAGGTAGAACAAACTAAAACACCTTCTGATAACAATGGGACCAAAGATGCAACTCAAAAGTCAGTGTCAATTGAAAAGGAGTCAAATGAGAAGTCCGAGTCCGATGGGAAATAAGAAAATGTGAAGTCCGAATCCGGAGAGAAATCTGAGTTTGAGTCCGGAGAGTTTGGTAAATCGGAAAGTAAAAATGACAAACAAGAAAATGCTTTTGAAAAGGTTGATCCAATTCCTGAACGCCATGCAAAAACCATTTAAAACCATGCATGGATTGTCTTGAAAAAGACAAACAGTTTCAAGAGTTCAAAAAGTTTCACGACAAATTAAAATTTGATTTTAATGATGTTAAAGAAGCTTATGACACTCTATCACGATCAATTAAAGCGATTCAAACTGAGAGTTCGGAAAATGATAAAATTCTTAGTTTGCTCAAAGCTACGGTCATGGAAAAGCAAATGTCGATTAACATCCATCTGGACAAAAACACATCTCTAAAGAAGGAACTTGAACTAATACGCATTGAGACAGAAAGAGTCGACAAAAAGTTGATCAGTTATGTTTCATCTTCATATGTGATTGATCAGATCGTTCCTCAACAAACTGAAGCTAAACCAACTTTCAAAAATGTTCCACCCCTAATGGGAATCATTATACTCAGAAATATCCAGATGGGGTGGAAAAGGCATTGAATCTCAAACTGAGAATAAAAGAGAACGAGTTACCGGAAAACATAGATGTTACATTCTCTTCGTCTGACACCGACAACGAGTCACAACTGGTTAAAACAGTTGTAGACCAAGTGTTGGATGAAGAGAGTGGTAACTAGGATTTCGAAACAGTCAAAACTCATTTTGAGAATTCCAGTTCAGATTCTGAAGATGACGGAAACTTTCTTGATAAGTTTATCCCAAAATCAGATAAAGTTTTGGATGACGATTCGATCATTGTGGTTTACACGATGACCGGAACTGACAAACTATATACTGATTTTGAGTATCCGATTCAGAATACGAACCTGGAAAATGTTGAAAAAGTTTTTAAACTTGTGGAAATTGATATTTCAGAAGTCAACAACAACTCATTTCTATCAAAACCGAAAAAATCTTTTTTTAACCAACAACTGGCAAACAACCCGGGAAAGAAGAATGAATGGGTGGGTAACAATGGTAACAAGAGACATGGTAATAATTTCAAAAAGAAAGGTGTTGGTTTTGAAAAGAAAATGGCTAAGAAAGAAGTTAAGCCAAAAGAAAATTTGAGTGATGTATTTGTCGCTGGTAATAATACAGAAGTCGAAAAGGATTATATCTTTAGTAAGCAAGCAATTGACAATTTATTGCGGCCAAAAAGATAAGAGACGAGACCGACAGATCCACTTTTGTTGAATATGACAAAAGAATCTGTTATCGGTGCAATGAAATTGGTTACATGGCCAAACAATGTGTCAAAAAGATAATAAAACCAGTTTTCCATAAACCAAAACCGAAAATTTCAAGGGATGTTAAGGGAAAATCACCTATGGTATCCCCCGTGCGTATTCTTAAACGCGGTGAATCATTGAAGCCTGAGGACAAACCAAAATCAACTTTTGAAATTGGTGAATCTTCAAAATCACAAAAGACTTCAAAGGTTTATCCTAAAACAAAGACTTCCCAAAGTCAATCATGGGTGGAGAAACCTAAACGTTCTTTTGAAGAAAAGAAAACGGAAGAGGTTTTAAAATCTGATCCAAAAATTTTTGCAACCAACAATGAGAAAATTGAGTTTGAGTTAGATAAGTTGATTGAAGAATTCCCACCTATCAAGGAAGGAACTCTAAAATCCAAACCAGAATCTGATGTTCCAAATGTTGTTTTTAACATTCCAAAACTTGACAAAGTAGCTCATGATATTGTCTTTGGTAGTATACCAAATGTTGAAAAATCTTGGGTATCATTGTTTAAGTAAATGTCTTTTGATGTGTTTAGGGGCTTCCAAGGTCTATCATTTCTAAATGGATAATGGATAGCGGCGCCTCAAGGCACATGACAGGGATGCTAGCACTTTTATACGACGTCAAATCAATCATTGGAGGTTATGTCGTGTTTGCTGGAACTCAAGGTGGAAGAATTGTTGGAGAAGGAATACTTACTAACGGGGTCGTCTCATTCGAAAAAGTGAATTACATTGCTGAGTTAGAAAATAATCTGTTAAGCATTTCTCAGATATGTGACAAGTCATTCACTGTTCATTTCACAAAGGATGAATGTCTGATTCTTAAACCAGGGTTTAAGATACCTGAAGAAATGGTGTTGATGCGCGCTCCTCGTGAAATGATCTCTACATACTAGATATGAGCGTTGCAACAACGACAGATGAAAAGGCTCAATGTTTTGTGAGTAAGATGAAGGCAACAGAAAAAGAATCCATCGTGTGGCATCGTAAAATGGGGCATATTCATGTGCGAAAGATGAACTTTTTAGTTCATAATGACCTTGTAGAAGGTGTAAATTTGAAAAGCTTCCATCTTAACGATGACTGTATTGAATGCAAGAAAGGGAAGAAGACGAAGAAATCACATCCGAAAAAGCTCTTGAACTCCATCAGATTACCGCTCGAAAGACTCCATATGGATCTTTTTGGACCGGTAAATGTGAAAAGCATAAGTGGAGACCTATATTGTTTAGTTGTTACTGACGACCTTACAAGATTTTCATGGGTGTTGTTTCTAGAGAGAAAAGACGAAATGTTTGATTCTTTGATGAAGTTATTCAGAAAGATGGAGAATGTTTACAAACTGCCGATCAGACGTATTCGAAGCGACAATGGCACGGAATTCAAGAACAACTATATGCTCAAATTTTGCAATGATAAAGGAATTCTTCATGAATTTAGCGCACCGTATACTCCTCAACAAAACGGTGTTGCAGAAAGGAAAAATCGTACGTTGATCGAAACAGCTTGTACCATGCTAGCAGATTCAAAGTTACAGGTATATTTTTGGAGTGAAGTGGTTGCTACGGCATGTTACACGCTCAATCGAGTTCTTACGGTGAAGAAGTACAAGAAAACTTGTTTTGAACTACTACATCTTTACAAACCAAATCTGAAATTTTTAGAACCATTTGGATCACTATGCACATTCATTGATCCAGACGGTAAATTTGGTGCAAAAGCTGTAACACCTCGAAAAATTACGTCCAATAATGCATTGACACGTGTCATGGGCATTGGATATGCGAAAACATACTTTAGAGGGACTAAAATTGACAAATAGTGAAAACTATGGAACGTAAGGGTCCAAAGTGTCAACAATGGATAAATAGACTCTATAATAACCCTACATGGTGTTAATAACCCTAAACGGATAGATCATGGATCATACGAAGCGGAAAATGCACGAAAGTGAGGAATTACAAACTATAGGGACTAAAAGTGTCAACATGTTGAATTTATACCTATGAGTGATCTTTTGGCAGCCCCGAAGCTTTGTAATGATAAAATATACTCACTAGAATTTGTGGTAAAAATTTCATGAAGTTTCGTTATCGTATGAGAAAGTTATGGCCAAAACCGTACTTGAGGGGTTAAAAGCGTCAACGTCGAATTTCATGACTTTTCGGGTGAGCGCAAAGTTAACCGAGGACATTACCATGTTGGTAAATGTCCCAAGGTTCTTAAAAATCAGATTTGAAGGTTTACGAGTCAAGATATACTGCAAAAACCTCGCGTGTAAAGAACAGGGACCAAAACTGCAACAAATGATCAAAGTTTGGAGCTGCAGACCCTAGGCGCCCGCCTGAGGCCTTACGCAGGCCGCGACCCAGCGCCCAGCTCCAGTTTTCGCGATCAGCTGCTATTTTGGTCCGAATTGTGAGTGTTTAACAGCTAGCATCACCTCCCTTTTGCACCAATCGAATGCCATGCATGTTGGGACACCTGGGGGCTTCTTACAACACCTGAAACCTCCATAAATCAGATCAAATTCATCACCTTTGAGGGTCTTGAGTAGTAAACAAGAACACTAGCAAACTTGCAAGAATTCACAAGGCATTCCAGGAGCATTCTGATCGACAAGGCTACTTCCAAGTCCTATCTAAGCTTCATTAGGACTCTTGTAAGCATCCATAACTTCCTCTAATTCGTTCTAGCATAGATTTTTAGCCAAAAGTCAATCCGTCATAGTTATAGTTTGACTTTTCAATTAAACGAAAATGGCTCAGTCATTTCTCAAATTGAAAGTACCTAAATGTTGGTATTTATGTGGGAAACAAACCCTCAAAAGGGTATTTTCTGATTCCCACTCTAAGCATGCTATTTGTCGAGTCAAAGTTGTTCTTAAAAAGTCAACAGAACTTGTTTTTGTAAAATCTAGCATAAATGGTAATGTAGATGACATGCAATCAGTTTGATCATCAAAAATAACTTTATAATGAATGTAAGAATGTGTTTTATCATGATCAACTCGACAATCTTTAGTATAAGCCCGGATTGGAACCGAAAGTCTTACAAAACGACTTTTTCTTTGACTATCGATTCGGATCCGTGCATGCATGTTTGAGATCTGCATTAGAGCTTATTGTAGAACATTTATATTTATGATTAACCCTCTGGAATTTTACAACTTGATTCCATGCTTAACCGATTCATATGCATGTTTCCGATTTATGCTTAAAGTTGACTATTTTGCCCTTTTGTTATAAAACGTGATTTTTGGAAAAGTGAAAAAGTAGAAATCTTTATTACTGATTTATAAAGTTGCACCGAAAATTTGAGATCAGTTGGAGGTCCAGATTTTGAGTTATGGCCGATATCGTAAAACTATAGCTTTATGTTAAAGAAACGGCGCATTTAGCGTATAACCTATTTAAGGCCACTTTTTGGTATAAAACTTTTTACCCACTGATGTTATATAATATTTTGGGATTTTTGAAGATTTTTATTTAATTTTTGGCTGATCGTATCATAGGTCGCTAAGTTGATTCGGTTAATATCGGTTTTGACCTTTTAAGCTATAAAATGAGTTTTATAAATCCTTTTGACCCCAAACCTTTTTCTACTGATTTTATTTGTTAAATAAATTATTTTGAGCATTCTGGAAATATAAAAATCTCAGCTTTCCTTTAAAAACCCGGAAACGGCTCTAAATCGCCTTTCTAAGCGTTTTTAACGCATAGTGTGCGTTATATCCATATTAAACATATAAGGATTATACCTACTGATGTATTTAGCATATTTTTATAAAATAACAGTAAGTATAAGTTTTTGAACTCAGATTTCCAGTTTTGACATTTTTAGCCCTTGTGAAATTACCAAAATACCCCTAAGGTGCATAGTTTGATTTTAAATGATAAGTTTTGTATATGGGTCATACCCTACTGTTATAATATGTCAAATTAAGTATATTTACTGTATAAATCAGACCTGTAACTCAGACTTCCAATTTAACCCTTTTATAATCTTTTAAATGACCAAAATGCCCTTATAAGGCATAAATTGAGTTTAAATTCATTCGGGGCATAATAGAACATAACTTGCTGATATTATAACATATTTAAAGCATATTATCTCAGGGAACTTGCATATGACTCTTTTGGCTACCCGTAACGCTCTTTTAGCGCTCGGTTCGGTTTATGTAACTAGTTTGCATAAATTGACCGAAACGGGTCAAACGTTATCATTTTTGTCTCAAAATCCAGAATGTATTTAGTATACCCATATTATACAAGTATTCAAACTTGTCGGGTCTAAATCACATTCTATCCGGTCTTCGCTTAATCGTGCGCTTGAACCGTATCGTCCTTAAACTAACCGGTCTAAGCTTAGGCTTAAATAAAGGACCCGTTAGGAATCTAATAATTTATTATAAACCTTTGTTCCAGAATAGGAGGCCCAGTAAAAGCTACCCTCACTTGCCAATTGTGATTCATACTTACTCAGGTAAATACTTTTAACTTATTTTCCCTATACGGGCTTGGGTTACGGTATATAGAATACCGCTTGATCGAGCGTAAAAAATCTTGCACCCTTGGGTGTTCAATTGAATAATTTTGATCGGCTCGTTTAAACAGTCTTGTTTTACTTTAAGCCTTTGGGGGGTTAATGACCATGTCCCGGATATCCTTGGCATTATCTTACGAGATGGCCACGACCAGAGCACGGGGTGTAGGCGTACACCCGTCGTGTATAACTCTTTAATGTGGTGTGTCTATTAATCTTTAACCCGGACAAGATCCCGGGCTACTGAACGCACGAGTAACATGTAATTCGTTCACAAGATTATATTGCATAATTAGCCCAAGTTATAAAAATATTTTTATGCCATGTGCATTCAAATCAATTTTCAATCATTTTCAAAATGAGTCAGTTAATTGTATTTACCAGTGTAAACTGACGTATTTTCCCAAAAGGTTAAGTGCAGGTACTACACGTACTAGGCTGGCTGTTTCCTAGAGCGTCCACAATAGTCTCGCAAGCTCGGACGACAATAAAACTGTTGAACAATTATCTTATTTTTTTGATCCGCCTGTGGATCCGTTTCAACTACTCGTGATATTTAATATTACATTTTATTTAAAGTTGAAATGAATCTATTTCTGCTTCCGCTGTGCATTATTATATTGTGTTGTTTGTCTATGATGATGCCAACTACGTCACCATACCCTCCACCGGGCCCACCGGTGACACGTGGAAATTGGGGGTGTGACAGGTTGGTATCAGAGCCAACTCTGAGTGAATTAAACACTAGCCTTCTGTGTTTAATCTCAGTTACACAAATGCACATTCCTCGATTTTCGAGTCTAGACAAAGAACTTAGGAAATGTTCGAATTTTTTTTTTCCTTATTTTCTAACTTTGTCTTATATATCTTGTCGTGCCACTTGTTTGATTTTTGACAGGTTCAAGATGCCGCCACGTGTACGAGGAAGGGGACGAGGAGCATTCACCACCTCTCATGACCATGAAGCAGGGCCTTCGCATAGGCGAACCCCATCAGCATCCCATAACACTGATGCCCGAGATCTTTGGAGATCGTTCGCTGAACCCGCCAGACACTCAGCATCACTGAGTACCACACCTTCCCTACCACACTCTTTTGGGCCTCATTCTGAAAATGAGCCCCACAACTCCCACCAATCCTACATTCCTCTTCACCAGTCACCTTATGATTACCCAACACCTGTCTATCAGGGCCTGTACAACCCGGATGATTACTTGGGAGAACCAGTGGGTCATAACCCACTTGGACCTGAAGACCACTTCCCGGGTGGCAACGAGATGGAGGTCGATGAGGATACCGATCCTTCCATGCCACCGTCCGGTACACCGAACCACCCCATTGAGATTTCAGATGGGTCACCGTTCAAGGGATCACCTTACAATGGTCCCGACAGTTTCGAGGAGAGATTCAAGCAGCACGACTGGGTTTATACCCCTAGTTACCATAACTCTCCCATGCACCAGTCCTACCACAGCCCTCCCGTGCACTCCCAGCATCACTCCCAGCAGCAGCTTCAGCAGCAGGATCCTTCAGAGGGTTTCTGGCGCGACGTAGTCACTCCGCCGCCGCCACCACCTCCGGTTTTGCCTCCTCCGCCTCAGAGGCGAAGGGGAAGGAACGCCCGGATGTCCACACGAGGAGGGATACGCATCGGCACCCCTCCACATTCGGGTAGCAGCCGATACTCGCCCCTTCATGAGGAGCCAGAGATGGGAGAATCTTCGCATCCCGTCTCAGAAGTTACTTCTGCGCCTATCGCGCCACCACCACCACAGGATTTTGGGAACCCAATCCCCGCTTATGCTAGCGCGGCCGCATTTAATCCCTTTGAGCCGACTTTTCCCCCAGGTTATGACTATACAGGGGATCCTTACTGGATAGCTTCGGGCTACAACCCTCTCAATCAGGAGAGTGCTTTTGGAGGTCCCTGGGCTACGGGACAATCGACTTTCGGATACTTATCGCATGGATACCAGCAGCCGCAGCCTCCTCAACCACCGCAGTATCAGCCACCGCCGCCAGCGCCAATGATGTCGCCACCGCAAGTTCAAGAAATCCTTCAGGGGATAAACGATGTGCGACGTGAATTGCGACATGAAATGCGGGAAGATCGCCGACACAACCGCGGAATGTTTAAGAAGATGGTTGACTTGATCAAGGGTAAAGGTAAGAAGGATTATTAAATCCTTTGTTTGTTAGCGTATTTACTCATGTCCCTGCGAGGACATTTATCTTCTGTACTCTGCTCCGGCGAGGGCATATTTCTCTTGTTCTACCCCTGCGTGGGTATGTTGTTTCTATTTAACCCCTGCGTGGGTTTGATTGTTTGTTTTGTTATTTGGTTTAGCCCCTGCGTGGGCATGTTATTTGAGTAAAAGTCCCGTTTAGGGTAAACTGGTACTAGTCTATTTTATTTAAATGGTTAATTTAAGTTTTTCATTTTATCTATATGCATGAACATAATATACAAATAAATGAAAAATATCAATTATTATTTTGATTTACCATTTTAATAAGAATCTTAAAAAGGTAAAACCTAGCTTGAATGTCTTATTAAAAGGCCTGGCCAATATGGTAAAACCTGGTTAAAAAGATTCAAATCTCTGTTAACATCTGTAAACATGTTAACATTCTTGGCTAGCGTGATCTGTAAAATCACACATGTCACCCTTTTTAATAAATTGTCCAAAATTATATTATACACATGTCTGATTATGACTTGATGCCTACCGGTTATGACTAATGTCATATAAAACAAAAAGGCAGTCGTGGTTTATGGACTCCCTGCCAAGCAAAGGATTATTTGTTTTAATTATACAATTCTAATCCTATAAAAATTCTAAATTTAAAATTTAGAAGTTTGTCCAAGTGACTAGGCCAATTGTGCCAATATATATATTTCATTCTATGATAAAGTTGCTAATAAAAGTGCTGAATGAAATTAAATAAATTAACTAATATGGCTTTTATTACCATGGTTAATAAACCGTCAAGAACGATAATACTGTTAGGTTTCTAAATAGACCTCGTCCTTACTTTTATGTAGCTCCTAAAGCTACATGGCCAAGTCGGAAGAAACAAACAGTCATTCTGAGGAAAACCCGGATAATACTAAGATTCATGTAACTGGTGCGGAGCTACAAGCACTGGTAGAAAATGCTGTTGCCAGGGCCATTGATAGGCAATTCAGGGAATCAAGCGGGACTCGAAGTAGGACCCGAACCGTACCACGTTCCAAATCCAAGAATCATTCAGAGGCTCATAGCAAGCCGCCCTCTAAGAATGATGTATCAAAGAA
This sequence comes from Helianthus annuus, assembly GCF_002127325.2. Lineage (NCBI taxonomy): Eukaryota > Viridiplantae > Streptophyta > Magnoliopsida > Asterales > Asteraceae > Helianthus > Helianthus annuus. Next base: position 142,305,536 of record NC_035437.2, on the reverse strand, counting down.
AGATGAGCCAAAGAAGAATGATGAGGATAATCACTCCTCCAACCACAGCAGTGTCCCGAAACAGGAGATCAAGCAGAAGCATGAAACGCACAGCAAGTCTTGTACGTATAAATATTTCGTCTCATGCAAACCCAGAGATTTTACTGGGGAGAAAGGAGGTCGACTGTATGACCTGGTTAGATGAGATGGATACGGTTGTAGATATCAGCGGGTGTGCTGATCGGGACGTAGTGAAGTACGTGTCCCAATCATTCAAAGGGGACGCTCTAGCGTGGTGGAAATCTCTTTTGCAAGCTGCCGGTAAGGCCACCCTTTACAGTATGTCATGGGATCAGTTTGTAGCCATGATCAAAGAAAATTTCTGCCCACAACACGAAGTTGAAAGGATTGAGTCAGACTTCGTATCCCTGGTAATGAAGAACCTCGACTACCAGGCATACCTTACCACTTTCAACACTCTATCTCGATTAGTGCCATACTTGGTAACTCCAGAGCCAAGAAGGATTGCCCGTTTTATTGGGGGTTTGGCGCCTGAAATCAAGGCAAGTGTTAAGGCATCGAGGCCTACGACGTTCAGATCAGTAGCTGATCTATCTCTCTCCCTCACCCAGGATGTAGTCAGGTTGAGAGCTCTTAAGAGCTCGGAGGAGAACAAGAGGAAACGTGAGGATGACACCTCACGAAGATCGGAGAAAAGACACCGAGGGAACAACGACCACAGGAAAGGGTCAGGATCTAAGAAAGATTGGCAACCATCAGGGGATAAGCCCCGATGCAAGACCTGCAAGAAACACCATTTTGGGAAGTGTCGTTTAGAATCAAAATCCCAGTCTCACGCAAAACGATGTGGAATCTGCAAATCCACCGACCATACAACCTTGGAATGCAAGAAGCTAAAGGATGCAACTTGTTATGGTTGCAATGAGAAAGGGCACATCCGACCTAATTGCCCAAAGAATGCTAAGAAAGCCGATGAAGGAAAGAAGACCAATGCGAGAGTCTTCAAAATGGACGCTAAGGAAGCAGTTCAGGATGACAACGTCATTACAGGTACTTTTCTTGTAAATGATGTTTTTGCTAGAGTTCTATTTGATTCAGGAGCAGATAAGTCATTTGTAGATGATAAGTTCTGTAAGTTGTTAAACCTACCTGTTAAAGCCTTAAGTGTGAAGTATGAGGTGGAATTAGCCGATGGAACCATAGAAACCGCCTCAACTGTCTTAGATGGATGTGTTATATCCATTAGGAATCATTCTTTTCCGTTATCCTTGCTTCCCTTTAAGCTAGCTGGATTCGATATAGTGATAGGCATGGATTGGTTATCGCGTAACCAAGCTCAGATTTTGTGCAACAGAAAGCAAGTGATAGTTAAGACTCCGTCTGGTGAGTCACTCACTATCCAGGGAGATACCCAGCATGGATTGCCGGAGCAAGTGTCCATGCTCAAAGCATCCAGATGCCTGCAGAAGGGTTGTGTCATTTATATGGCACAAGTCACTATTGATGAGCCAAAGCCGAAGATCGAAGATATCCCTGTCATCTCAGAATACCCTGAAGTATTTCCTGAAGAACTCCCCGGTTTGCCACCGGATAGGCAAGTGGAGTTTCGAATAGACATCATTCCAGGTGCAGCGCCAGTAGCAAGAGCACCATATAGGTTGGCACCAACGGGGATGAAGGAGTTGAGGACGCAATTGGATGATCTGTTAGCTAAGGGTTTTATTAGACCTAGCTCATCTCCTTGGGGAGCGCCAATCTTGTTCGTTAAAAAGAAGGATGGGTCGATGCGTCTGTGCATCGATTACCGTGAGCTTAACAAAGTCACTATCAAGAATAGATATCCGTTGCCCAGGATCGACGATCTGTTCGATCAGTTGCAAGGAGCAAGCTACTTTTCGAAGATCGACTTGAGGTCGGGCTATCACCAGTTGAAGGTCAAGGAGGAAGACGTACACAAGACAGCGTTTAGGACTCGTTATGGACATTACGAGTTCCTAGTGATGCCTTTTGGGCTCACTAACGCCCCAGCCGCATTCATGGATCTCATGAATCGCGTCTGCAAACCTTATTTGGATAAATTTGTCATCGTCTTTATTGACGATATCCTTATCTACTCGAGGAACCAAGCTGACCATGAGAAACACCTTCGTTGTATTCTCAAATTTCTACATCATGAGAAACTCTATGCCAAATTTTCGAAGTGTGAATTTTGGCTTCGTGAAGTCCAATTCCTTGGACATGTGGTAAGTGAGCGTGGTATCCAAGTAGATCCCGCAAAGGTAGAAGCAGTCATGAATTGGCAAGAGCCAAAGACTCTTACCAAGATTCGCAGTTTCCTAGGATTAGCAGGATACTATAGGCGATTCATCGAGAACTTTTCAAGGATTGCTGCGCCCCTAACTTCGTTGACTCGTAAGAAGATTAAGTTTGATTGGGGCCCTAAGCAGCAGGAATCCTTTGACATTTTGAAGAAGAAGTTGAGTAATGCACCAGTGTTAACATTGCCTGATGGTATAGAAGAATTCGTGGTGTATTGCGATGCGTCACACACTGGTATGGGCTGTGTACTCATGCAGAAAGGCAAGGTCATTGCCTACGCTTCTCGACAGCTGAATGTGCACGAGAAGAACTACACCACCCACGATTTGGAATTGGGTGCAGTTGTATTTGCATTGAAGCTATGGAGACACTACTTGTATGGAACCAAGTGTATAATTTATTCGGATCACAAGAGTCTTCAACATTTGTTCAATCAGAAGGAATTGAACATGCGGCAAAGACGATGGATGGAAACTTTAAATGATTACGACTGTGAGATAAGATACCATCCAGGCAAGGCTAATGTAGTTGCCGACGCCTTAAGCAGGAAAGAAAGAGTGAAACCGATCAGGATCAATGCCAAGCGCATTGAAATAAGGAATAATTTGAACGAAAGGGTGTTAGCTGCACAGAAGGAAGCTGTGTTGGAAGCTAACTATCCTAAAGAGAAGTTAGGAGTAACTGAGGAGCAGTTATCCTACGACAAAGATGGAATGCTACGACTAAACGGGCGAATATGGGTTCCAGTTTATGGAGGACTTCGGGATGTTATCCTCCAGGAAGCCCACAGCTCTAAATATTCCGTTCATCCTGGAGCAGATAAGATGTACCAGGATCTAAAGTCAAACTACTGGTGGATTGGTTTGAAAAAGTCTGTAGCTGAGCATGTAGCTAAATGTTTGACTTGTGCGCAAGTCAAAGCTGAGCATCAGAAGCCGTCAGGTTTGCTTCAACAACCTGAAATTCCCAAGTGGAAATGAGAAATGGTGACAATGGATTTCATCACCAAGTTACCAAAGACGAGAAAAGGAAATGATACCATATGGGTCATCGTAGATAGACTGACGAAGTCAGCTCATTTTCTACCCATCAAGGAGACGTATAGCTCCGATATGTTAGCTCAATTATACGTTGATAAGATTGTAGCGCTACATGGTATACCTGTATCTATTATCTCCGATAGAGATACTAGGTATACGTCACATTTTTGGAAGAGTTTCCAACAATCATTGGGCACTCGTTTGAATTTTAGTACGGCTTATCATCCTCAGACCGATGGTCAGAGTGAGCGTACTATTCAAACTCTGGAAGACATGCTTCGTGCATGTGCGATCGATTTGGGTGGTAGTTGGGATAAGAACCTACCACTAATTGAATTCTCCTACAACAATAGCTACCATTCCAGCATAAAAGCTGCGCCTTTTGAGGCCTTATATGGTAGAAAGTGTAGATCGCCCATCTGTTGGGCAGAAGTTGGAGATGTCCAACTATCAGGACCAGATATCGTTTTTGAGACGACGGACAAGATCGTTCAGATTCGCGATCGTTTGAAAGCTGCCAGGGATAGGCAGAAGAGTTATGCGGATCCTAAGCGCAAAGATTTTCACTTCGATGTAGGTGATAAGGTGTTGCTTAAAGTATCGCCCTGGAAGCGGGTAATGCGATTTGGTAAGAAAGGCAAGCTAAGCCCGAGATACATAGGACCTTTCGAGATTGTCGAACGTGTCGGGTCAGTTGCTTATAAGTTAAACTTGCCTGAAGAACTTAGCGCTATTCATAATGTGTTCCACATCTGTAATTTGAAGAAGTGTTTCGCTGATGAATCACTGGTTATACCGCATACAGATATACACATAGATGAGAGTTTGAAGTTCATGGAAAAACCATTGTCGATCGAGGATCGACAGGTGAAGAAGCTTCGAAGGAAGTATATACCTATTGTCAAGGTCAAATGGGATGCCCGTAGAGGTCCCGAATATACGTGGGAAGTGGAATCCACGATGAAGGAAAAATATCCTCATTTGTTCCAGTAAATCTCGAGGTCGAGATTTCTTTTAAGGGGGTGAGGATGTAACACCTCGAAAAATAACGTCCAATAATGCATTGACACGTGTCATGGGCATTGGATATGCGAAAACATACTTTAGAGGGACTAAAATTGACAAATAGTGAAAACTATGGAACGTAAGGGTCCAAAGTGTCAACAATGGATAAATAGACTCTATAATAACCCTACATGGTGTTAATAACCCTAAACGGATAGATCATGGATCATACGAAGCGGAAAACGCACGAAAGTGAGGAATTACAAACTATAGGAACTAAAAGTGTCAACATGTTGAATTTATACCTCTGAGTGATCTTTTGGCAGCCCCGAAGCTTTGTAATGATAAAATATACTCACTAGAATTTGTGGTAAAAATTTCATGAAGTTTCGTTATCGTATGAGAAAGTTATGGCCAAAACCGTACTTGAGGGGTTAAAAGCATCAACGTCGAATTTCATGACTTTTCGGGTGAGCGCAAAGTTAACCGAGGACATTACCATGTTGGTAAATGTCCCAAGGTTCTTAAAAATCAGATTTGAAGGGTTACGAGTCAAGATATACTGCAAAAACCTCGCGTGTAAAGAACAGGGACCAAAACTGCAACAAATGATCAAAGTTTGGAGCTGCAGACCCCAGGCGCCCGCCTGAGGCCTTACGCGGGCCGCGACCCAGCGCCCAGCTCCAGTTTTCACGATCAGCTGCTATTTGGTCCGAATTGTGAGTGTTTAACAGCTAGCATCACCTCCCTTTTGCACCAATCGAATGCCATGCATGTTGGGACACCTGGGGGCTTCTTACAACACCTGAAACCTCCATAAATCAGATCAAATTCATCACTTTTGAGGGTCTTGAGTAGTAAACAAGAAAACTAGCAAACTTGCAAGAATTCACAAGGCATTCCAGGAGCATTCTGATCGACAAGGCTACTTCCAAGTCCTATCTAAGCTTCATTAGGACTCTTGTAAGCATCCATAACTTCCTCTAATTCGTTCTAGCATAGATTTTTAGCCAAAAGTCAATCCGTCATAGTTATAGTTTGACTTTTCGATTAAACGAAAATGGCTCAGTCATTTCTCAAATTGAAAGTACCTAAATGTTGGTATTTATGTGGGAAACAAACCCTCAAAAGGGTATTCTCTGATTCCCACTCTAAGCATGCTATTTGTCGAGTCAAAGTTGTTCTTAAAAAGTCAACAAAACTTGTTTTTGTAAAATCTAGCATAAATTGTAATGTAGATGACATGCAACCAGTTTGATCATCAAAAATAACTTTATAATGAATGTAAGAATGTGTTTTATCATGATCAACTCGACAATCTTTAGTATAAGCCCGGATTGGAACCGAAAGTCTTACAAAACGACTTTTTCTTTGACTATCGATTCGGATCCGTGCATGCATGTTTGAGATCTGCATTAGAGCTTATTGTAGACCATTTATATTTATGATTAACCCTCTGGAATTTTACAACTTGATTCCATGCTTAACCGATTCATATGCATGTTTCCGATTTATGCTTAAAGTTGACTATTTTGCCTTTTTTGTTATAAAACGTGATTTTTGGAAAAGTGAAAAGGTAGAAATCTTTATTACTGATTTATAAACTTGCACCGAAAATTTGAGATCAGTTGGAGGTCCAGATTTTGAGTTATGGCCGATATCGTAAAACTATAGCTTTATGTTAAAGAAACGGCGCATTTAGCGTATAACCTATTTAAGGCCACTTTTTGGTATAAAATTTTTACCCACTGATGTTATATAATATTTTGGGATTTTTGAAGATTTTTATTTAATTTTTGGCTGATCGTATCATAGGTCGCTAAGTTGATTCGGTTAATACCGGTTTTGACCTTTTAAGCTATAAAATGAGTTTTATAAATCCTTTTGACCCCAAACCTTTTTCTACTGATTTTATTTGTTAAATAAATTATTTTGAGCATTCTGGAAATATAAAAATCTCAGCTTTCCTTTAAAAATGTAACACCCCAAAAACATAAACCCGTATATTATAAAGTTCAAAGAATTAATAAACAAGAAATTACCAATTAAGAACTTAACCTAGTTAAATTCTAGTCTTGAAATAACACATATTATGGTTAAAATACTTGAAGCTAGAGAAAATGGTAGTCAAGGGACTAAACTTGTCAAAAATGAAACTTGTGTTACTAATAGTAACAAAATCAAAACCATACACCCCAATTGGGGGTCCTGGTCGATCAAAGAACAAGCAGGGGCGACATCCCCCATTTTCCAAACCCTAACTTCAAGTAAATCTCTAAATTGAAGCCTCAAATCAGCCCTAAATCAAGTCTTGAACACGAATTAGTGATCCTCATCGCAAGAGGATTAAGAGGTATGTAGAAATTGATGAGAATTCTCTATTTGAAATCCTCATGAAATCTAGCAAATCTGAAATTTTGTTGATGCATGATAGTAATTAGCTAGATTAAAGATGATATAGTGTCTAGGATTAAAACCTAGACAACTAAATGTGAAATCATGCCCTAATTCAGGAAAATTCCATGAATCCATAGGTGTTAAGTTATGGGTTTTGCATGTTGATGATGAATATTGGGATTTCGAGTGTAATCCTAGTATAAAGTCCATTATAAGAAGTAATTCCAGTGATATTGATGCTAAATGTATGCAAAATTTCTATTATAGTGATATTTGATGGCAAATCATAAAGTCATGAACTTGTTTATGAAGATGGGAAAATTCGACCCGCTAGGTGTTTGTAGAAATGCCTAAGTGGGAAATTAAATGTGAATTTTGAATAAAAACGCAGATTAGATAATGGTCCATGATTATGTGATTATGGTCATAAAAAGGAGTTCTAAACATGTTATGAAAACTGAATTTTCTAGGCAAGGAGTCCGGTTCATCTAGCGGACAAGCCGGAGGGAGTTCACGAGGAAAAGACGCGCTCTAGAAGGTATGGAATTTTATTGTTTCATCACATTATAAGTATTATTAGCTTTATGCGTTGCTTGAAAGAAAGGAAAGCATGAGTACCAAGAATTTCCATTATATCATGAAATCGGCTATTGCCTTAAAACAAGTTATAAGCATGAAAATTGAGCATCCGTAAGGTGTATAATTTCAGCACCTAAACGGGTCAAACAAGTTCTGGAAATAAACACGAAGCATGACTTAATGTATTGTGCGAATATCATTTGAAGCATAGGCCGTGTAGTGAATACCATAGATAAACTCTTAAACCTTGTTCTTATTATAGATGCTACGTTTTGGTTAGAATGCATGCTTGTAGTACGAAAGATTAAATAGAAATCTTGTAATTTAGAGTGAATGTTAACTCCCGTTACATGCCCAATTAAGTTGTAATTGAGTAATGTGATGATCGAAATACAAACATGAAAAACTAGCCCAGCCGTCTATTAATTTATGTGAAACTATGCTGTCTTGTAACATAAAGAATCAGCAAGAATCCTGCATATTTAACAAGGGAGTTATGTGCAGAGTCCACCGTAAATTACGGTGGTACCGTAATTTACGGTGACCTGCAACTCTGTTACGGTGGATCTCTACTGTGTTACGGTAGACCCCCAAATGTTCAGGAGCCACCGTAATTTACGGTGGCACCGTAAATTACGGTGAAGCCCTGTTTGATGAACTTTATTTCTCGTTTTGAATAAGTTTTCGAATCTAATCCAATTGCGTGACTTCCATGGTTAATACTACTAATGCTTGTTAAACATGATAGCTTTCAGGTACCAAGTGAAGGATGAAGATCAAGCTAGTTGACTCGAACCGAACACTTTAGCAAACGCTTCCGCATATAACCTTTTGTTTTAAAAACCATGTAAACAATTGTAGTTAATGTCTTGGTCTTGATTTTGTAAAGATTGTACAAGTTGTGGTGCTTAGATGGATTAAAATGATGAAAGTTTTTGTTAAGTCAATATTTTGACATCTAATGCAAGGTTTTTATGTATATAAATCTGGTTTTATAAGCTGGGTCTTACAAGTTGGTAATCAGAGCTTAAGGTTGCCAATAAGTGTTCGGTTCAAGCTTGATCAACATCCGGTAAGAGTTAGTGCTTAAGTAAAATTTAGAAGTATAGAAATAATTCACGAACAAATATACATGGAAAAGAGTGTGTAAGCACACTCAAACACGAGAAAAGCATGAAACAAGAATAATAAAGTCAAGAGTGTGTAAGCACACTCAAACACGAGAAAAGCATGAGACAAGAATGATTGAGTCAAGTTACGAACTTGATCAAATCAAAACAAGTAAAACATGTATTACAAATGAGATGTTTAACAATATATGTAAACATTTCAGTATCAAAGATGGCAAGCGGAGGTGACGGAGATGCGGTGCCAAGAGTCACCGAACAGATGAGAAATGTGATTGCCGAAGAAGTTGGAAAGGCGATCGAAAACAGCTTGTCGAACTTCATTGATAAAATCCAAAATACGGTTTTATCAGTGGTAGAAGAAAGAATCAAGAAGCTAGAAGATAATTCAAATCTAGCAAAGGAAAAATCCGGGGAACGAAAACCTTGTTCATACAAGGAATTCATAGCTTGTAAACCGCCTATCTATAATGGGGAAGTTGATCCAATCGTGTGTCAACGATGGATAGGCGATATCGAGGGAGTGTTCGAGAGAACACATTGTGATGAAAATGACTACGTAGCTTATGGTACGGGTCAGTTAAGAGGTCAAGCGAAGGATTGGTGGGATAATAAGAAGAAAGAGATTGGAAACGAAGCGGCTAAGGCCGTGACGTGGGAGGAGTTTAAGACGCCGTTTCTTAAACACCATAGCCCCAAAGCGGTTATAAACAAGATCAAGGAAGAGTTCATGCAACTCAGACACAAGGGTGAATCCATAGACAAGATCACGGGGGTGTTTATGGACAAAATGAAGTTCTGTGACGATCTGATCACGAACGAAGACCAAAAAGTCTATTACTACCATAACATGCTGAGCGCTGAATATAGGGAGTTCATAACCCCTTCAAAGTATGAGACCCTTACCGAGATTGTCAATGCTGCTCGGGAAAGGGAGATTGAGTTGAAGAAGAGTATAGAGCGGGGTGAACGAAGGGCACAGGATATAAATCCAAGCCCTACCAAGAAAGCAAGAACGAATGAAACGTCAAAGAAATCAGACGCAAAGAGCGGTACGCCAAGTTGCAAAATCTGCGGCAAGAATCACAAAGGTGAATGTCGCTTCAAGGATAAGCCATGTCCTATATGTCGAAAAACGGGGCATATGGCTATATCATGCCCAGAAAAAGTGACCGTTTGTTATAACTGTTACCGAACGGGTCACAAAAGATCAGAGTGCCCAGAATTGGCGGGGAAGAAAGAAGGGCAAGACTCAAAAGGTGAAGCCGCAAAGGCCAAAGCAAGATCCTTTCAATTGACCGCTGCTGAAGCAAAGGTCGAACCTGACGTGGTCTCAGGTATATTCACTATAAATTTAATTCCCGCACGTGTGTTATTTGATACTGGTGCGAATAAATCCTTTGTTTCATATGGGTTTATTCGACACCCCTCATTTGTTCTAACAAAATTGCCTATGCCTTTAGAGGTAGAGATAGGTAATAATAAAAGCTTTATTGTCTGTGATGTATGTAAAAACTGCACGATGAATATTGATGACGAGGAATATGCAATAGACTTGATCCCGATGTCGATGGGAGAATTCCAAGTGGTAGTGGGAATGGATTGGCTATCCCGTTACCACGCAAAAGTGGTTTGTTTCCGAAAGGAAATAAAACTAACTTCTCCTAGCGGAAAGCAAGTTACAATATATGGAGAAAAGGGAGGTAACCCGGTGATATGCTCAATGCTAGAAGCTCGCAAACTCATGAAACATGGATGCAAAGCCTTTATGGTATATGCGAGCGAAACGGAAAAGGAACTCCTCAAAATTGGGGATGTACCAGTCGTGCGAGATTATGAAGACGTGTTTCCGGAAGAACTACCGGGGATACCGCCAGAACGGGAGGTAGAGTTCGGAATCGAGTTGATTCCGGGCGCGAAACCCGTGGCCAAGGCGCCATACCGACTTGCACCGTCGGAGTTACAAGAATTGATGTCTCAAATTCAGGAATTTCTTGACAAGGGATTTATCTGACCGAGTGTGTCTCCGTGGGGCGCACCGGTCTTATTCGTGAAAAAGAAAGATGGCAGTATGCGCATGTGTATCGATTACCGGGAGTTAAACAAACTCACGGTGAAGAATCGATACCCACTTCCTAGAATTGACGATTTATTCGACCAACTGCAAGGAGCAAGTTGGTTTTCCAAAATTGATCTCCGATCCGGTTATCACCAATTGAAAGTCAAGGAGGAGGACGTACCCAAAACGGCTTTCCGTACGAGGTACGGGCATTATGAATTCCTCGTAATGCCTTTCGGATTGACCAATGCGCCCGCGGCTTTCATGGACCTCATGAACCGGGTTTGCAAACCCATGCTAGATAAGTCGGTGATTGTATTTATCGACGACATTCTGGTATATTCAAAGAGTGAAGCCGAGCACGTGTGTCATTTGCAGGAAATATTAGACACACTTAGACGAGAGAAGCTGTATGCAAAATTCACGAAGTGTGCTTTCTGGTTACGGGAAGTACAGTTTCTTGGGCATCTTATTAGTGCTGATGGAGTACTAGTAGATCCGTCAAAGATAGAAGCTGTGACAAAATGGAGCCCTCCAAGAAATCCCTCGGAAATCCGAAGCTTTTTAGGGCTTGCGGGATATTATCGGAGATTCATACAGGATTTCTCCAAAATTGCCTTACCCTTGACCAAATTAACTCGTAAGGAGGAAAAGTTTGTGTGGGGCATTAAGCAAGAGGAGGCTTTCCAAACACTCAAGGAAAAGTTGACCCACGCTCCGGTACTGACCTTACCGGAGGGGACTGAAGACATGGTGGTTTACTCGGACGCTTCTCAATTGGGGCTCGGATGCGTGTTAATGCAACGAGGCAAGGTTATCGCCTACGCCTCGAGACAATTGAAGATTCATGAAAATAAATATCCGGTTCACGACTTAGAATTGGCGGCGGTGGTGTTTGCCTTAAAGATATGGAGACATTACTTGTATGGAGTAAAGTTTACAATCTTTACCGACCATAAAAGCTTGAAATATTTCTTCGACCAGAAGGAATTAAACATGCGGCAAAGGCGGTGGTTAGAAACCGTCAAGGACTATGACTGCGAAATACATTACCACCCCGGTAAGGCCAATGTAGTTGCCGATGCGCTGAGTCGCAAAACAGATTATGCCCCGATACGGGTACGATCGATGCAACTGGTTGTGACTTCAAGTTTACTAGAACGAATTCGAGAAGCACAAGATGAAGCTGTAAAGGCGGAAAACTGGAAAAAGGAAAGAATTATTGGTCAAGTTAAAGACCTTGAAGTGGGCAGTCATGGCCTAAGAACTCGTTTTAATAGAATCTGGGTTCCCAACACATGTGGTGTTAAGAAGCTTCTCTTTGATGAAGCTCATAAATCCCGTTATTCCATTCACCCGGGGGCGACCAAAATGTATCATGACTTGAAGCAAAACTATTGGTGGCCCGGAATGAAGCGAGACACTGTGAAATACGTGGAAAAATGCTTGACATGCCTACAAGTCAAGGCGGAACACCAAAAGCCGTATGGTAAACTCCAACCGTTAGAAATTCCGGTTTGGAAATGGGAGCAAATCACGATGGACCTATTGACTAAACTACCTAAAACAAGTCGTGGTTTTGACGCTATTTGGGTGGTCGTGGATAGGTTGACTAAAAGCGCCCACTTTATTCCGATTCGTGAAACCTATACATCTGAGAAAATGTCGGAGGTATACACCAATGAAATCATAGCAAGGCATGGAGTACCGATATCCATTGTATCAGACAGGGATACTCGGTTTACCTCGAAATTCTGGCGTGAATTCCAAGAACAGATGGGAACCAAATTGTTCCTTAGCACTGCTTATCATCCACAAACGGATGGGCAGAGCGAAAGAACAATACAAACATTGGGTGATATGCTACGGGCTTGCATTATTGACTTTGGGGGTAGTTGGGATGTCCATTTACCCTTGGTCGAATTCGCATATAATAATAGCTATCACGCGAGCATTAAAATGGCCCCGTATGAGCTATTATATGGCAGAAAGTGTCGGACTCCGGTATGTTGGGGAGAGGTGGGCCCGCGAGGGCTAGCACCAACTGATGTAATCCGAGCTACAAATGCGAAAATTGATATAGTTCGGACACATTTGAAAGCGGCTCAAGACCGACAAAAAGCATACGCAGACAAAAGAAATAGGCCAATCGAGTTTCAGGTTGGCGATATGGTCATGCTAAAGGTTTCCCCATGGAAGGGTATTATCAGATTCAGAAAAAGGGGGAAGTTAAGCCCGAGATTCATTGGGCCATTTAGAATCATTGAACGAGTTGGTAAGGTAGCTTATCGACTTGAATTACCCGAAGAGTTGAGTGGGATTCATAACACATTTCACGTATCACATCTCCGGAAATGTTTGGCCGACGAGACCGCTCATGTCCACTACGATGACATCGAAGTGGATAACAGTCTCAATTATGCAGTAAAACCGATTGCGATTTTGGATCGTAAAGAGAAAAATTTGAGGAACAAAGTGATATATCAAGTCAAGGTCAAATGGGACCACAGAAAAGGGTCAGACACTACTTGGGAACCGGAAGAGGAGATGCGGCGTCTCTACCCTACATTATTTGGTACGTAATTCGGTTTCGGGGACGAAACCCTTTTTAAGGGGGGTGGACTTGTAACACCCCAAAAACATAAACCCGTATATTATAAAGTTCAAAGAATTAATAAACAAGAAATTACCAATTAAGAACTTAACCTAGTTAAATTCTAGTCTTGAAATAACACATATTATGGTTAAAATACTTGAAGCTAGAGAAAATGGTAGTCAAGGGACTAAACTTGTCAAAAATGAAACTTGTGTTACTAATAGTAACAAAATCAAAACCATACACCCCAATTGGGGGTCCTGGTCGATCAAAGAACAAGCAGGGGCGACATCCCCCATTTTCCAAACCCTAACTTCAAGTAAATCTCTAAATTGAAGCCTCAAATCAGCCCTAAATCAAGTCTTGAACACGAATTAGTGATCCTCATCGCAAGAGGATTAAGAGGTATGTAGAAATTGATGAGAATTCTCTATTTGAAATCCTCATGAAATCTAGCAAATCTGAAATTTTGTTGATGCATGATAGTAATTAGCTAGATTAAAGATGATATAGTGTCTAGGATTAAAACCTAGACAACTAAATGTGAAATCATGCCCTAATTCAGGAAAATTCCATGAATCCATAGGTGTTAAGTTATGGGTTTTGCATGTTGATGATGAATATTGGGATTTCGAGTGTAATCCTAGTATAAAGTCCATTATAAGAAGTAATTCCAGTGATATTGATGCTAAATGTATGCAAAATTTCTATTATAGTGATATTTGATGGCAAATCATAAAGTCATGAACTTGTTTATGAAGATGGGAAAATTCGACCCGCTAGGTGTTTGTAGAAATGCCTAAGTGGGAAATTAAATGTGAATTTTGAATAAAAACGCAGATTAGATAATGGTCCATGATTATGTGATTATGGTCATAAAAAGGAGTTCTAAACATGTTATGAAAACTGAATTTTCTAGGCAAGGAGTCCGGTTCATCTAGCGGACAAGCCGGAGGGAGTTCACGAGGAAAAGACGCGCTCTAGAAGGTATGAAATTTTATTGTTTCATCACATTATAAGTATTATTAGCTTTATGCGTTGCTTGAAAGAAAGGAAAGCATGAGTACCAAGAATTTCCATTATATCATGAAATCGGCTATTGCCTTAAAACAAGTTATAAGCATGAAAATTGAGCATCCGTAAGGTGTATAATTTCAGCACCTAAACGGGTCAAACAAGTTCTGGAAATAAACACGAAGCATGACTTAATGTATTGTGCGAATATCATTTGAAGCATAGGCCGTGTAGTGAATACCATAGATAAACTCTTAAACCTTGTTCTTATTATAGATGCTACGTTTTGGTTAGAATGCATGCTTGTAGTACGAAAGATTAAATAGAAATCTTGTAATTTAGAGTGAATGTTAACTCCCGTTACATGCCCAATTAAGTTGTAATTGAGTAATGTGATGATCGAAATACAAACATGAAAAACTAGCCCAGCCGTCTATTAATTTATGTGAAACTATGCTGTCTTGTAACATAAAGAATCAGCAAGAATCCTGCATATTTAACAAGGGAGTTATGTGCAGAGTCCACCGTAAATTACGGTGGTACCGTAATTTACGGTGACCTGCAACTCTGTTACGGTGGATCTCTACTGTGTTACGGTAGACCCCCAAATGTTCAGGAGCCACCGTAATTTACGGTGGCACCGTAAATTACGGTGAAGCCCTGTTTGATGAACTTTATTTCTCGTTTTGAATAAGTTTTCGAATCTAATCCAATTGCGTGACTTCCATGGTTAATACTACTAATGCTTGTTAAACATGATAACTTTCAGGTACCAAGTGAAGGATGAAGATCAAGCTAGTTGACTCGAACCGAACACTCTAGCAAACGCTTCCGCATATAACCTTTTGTTTTAAAAACCATGTAAACAATTGTAGTTAATGTCTTGGTCTTGATTTTGTAAAGATTGTACAAGTTGTGGTGCTTAGATGGATTAAAATGATGAAAGTTTTTGTTAAGTCAATATTTTGACATCTAATGCAAGGTTTTTATGTATATAAATCTGGTTTTATAAGCTGGGTCTTACAAAAAACCCGGAAACGGCTCTAAATCGCCTTTCTAAGCGTTTTTAACGCATAGTGTGCGTTATACCCATATTAAACATATAAGGATTATACCTACTGATGTATTTAGCATATTTTTATAAAATAACAGTAAGTATAAGTTTTTGAACTCAGATTTCCAGTTTTGACATTTTTAGCCCTTGTGAAATTACCAAAATACCCCTAAGGTGCATAGTTTGATTTTAAATGATAAGTTTTGTATATGGGTCATACCCTACTGTTATAATATGTCAAATTAAGTATATTTACTGTATAAATCAGACCTGTAACTCAGACTTCCAATTTAACCCTTTTATAATCTTTTAAATGACCAAAATGCCCTTATAAGGCATAAATTGAGTTTAAATTCATTCGGGGCATAATAGAACATAACTTGCTGATATTATAACATATTTAAAGCATATTATCTCAGGGAACTTGCATATGACTCTTTTGGCTACCCGTAACGCTCTTTTAGCGCTCGGTTCGGTTTATGTAACTAGTTTGCATAAATTAACCGAAACGGGTCAAACGTTATCATTTTTGTCTCAAAATCCAGAATGTATTTAGTATACCCATATTATACAAGTATTCAAACTTGTTGGGTCTAAATCACATTCTATCCGGTCTTCGCTTAATCGTGCGCTTGAACCGTATCGTCCTTAAACTAACCGGTCTAAGCTTAGGCTTAAATAAAGGACCCGTTAGGAATCTAATAGGTTATTATAAACCTTTGTTCCAGAATAGGAGGCCCAGTAAAAGCTACCCTCACTTGCCAATTGTGATTCATACTTACTCAGGTAAATACTTTTAACTTATTTTCCCTATACGGGCTTGGGTTATGGTATATAGAATACCGCTTGATCGAGCGTACAAAATCTTGCACCCTTGGGTGTTCAATTGAATAATTTTGATCGGCTCGTTTAAACAGTCTTGTTTTACTTTAAGCCTTTGGGGGGTTAATGACCATGTCCCGGATATCCTTGGCATTATCTTACGAGATGGCCACGACCAGAGCACGGGGTGTAGGCGTACACCCGTCGTGTATAACTCTTTAATGTGGTGTGTCTATTAATCTTTAACCCGGACAAGATCCCGGGCTACTGAACGCACGAGTAACATGTAATTCGTTCACAAGATTATATTGCATAATTAGCCCAAGTTATAAAAATATTTTTATGCCATGTGCATTCAAATCAATTTTCAATCATTTTCAAAATGAGTCAGTTAATTGTATTTACCAGTGTAAACTGACGTATTTTCCCAAAAGGATAAGTGCAGGTACTACACGTACTAGGCTGGCTGTTTCCTAGAGCGTCCACAATAGTCTCGCAAGCTCGGACGACAATAAAACTGTTGAACAATTATCTTATTTTTTTGATCCGCCTGTGGATCCGTTTCAACTACTCGTGATATTTAATATTACATTTTATTTAAAGTTGAAATGAATCTATTTCTGCTTCCGCTGTGCATTATTATATTGTGTTGTTTGTCTATGATGATGCCAACTACGTCACCATACCCTCCACCGGGCCCACCGGTGACACGTGGAAATTGGGGGTGTGACAGGCTAATGAAGGTTTTTTTGTAGGTTACGCTTGTCCGTTGAAAAGAGTTTTTGTTCCGAGTTTGGGGAAGATAATACAAGTTCAACACGTTGATGGTCAAAGGTTTACTGCTCCGGAACAACTTCTCGGAAATAGGTTGCAATTTGATTACGAAAATCTCTGGGAGTCATTCCATTTGCCGACAGAGCCAAGTGAGGAGGAACTGGTGTTCTTATACCAACAACAGTAGTCTCTTTCACAAGAACAAGTGCCGAGACCGTTGGTAGTTTCTCTGCCCACCGTGGGTTCAAATGATCATGAGGCTGGTCCAAGTGGAACTGCACATATACCCCCGTAAGAAACAGCTCCAATATTTGATCAATCTGATGACTCAAAATCGGAAACCGATCCGATTAATGACGAGGAACCAAATATTGAGACTTCAAATGCTGTTGAACACACGGGTGATCAGAATATAACAAATTTGCAATCAGAAGTGGGCGTACCGGATACAATCATGCCAAGAACTTTATCTTACCATCCTTCAGAGCAAATCATTGGTGACCGTCAAAGCGGAGTGAAAACACGCAAACAAATAAACAAAGGGCTTACATATTTTTACGCATATGTCGCTCCTTTACAAGTAGATTTCTCATTAAAATGTTTTATCTCGCAGGTAGGGCTGAAAACATATAAAGAACCATTAACCGAAGAAAGTTGGGTAAATGCAATGCAAGAGGAGCTACAACAATTTGCAAAGCTTGGAGTATGGAGGTTGGTTGATCTCCCGGAAGATCAGAAATTGATCAAGACCAAGTGGGTCTTCAAATGTAAGCGAGATGATAGAGGGGTTATTGTAAGGAACAAAGCACGTTTGGTAGTACAAGGTTTCAGTCAGCAAGAAGGGATTGAATTTACTGAAGTATATGCGCCCGTTGCTCGACTTGAGGCAATCAGAATCTTCTTGGCGTTCGCGTCTTGGAAGGGATTCAATGTCTACCAATTGGATGTCAAATCTGCATTCCTTTACGGAAAGATTAAAGAAGAAGTGTACGTCGGACAACCACCGGGTTTTACCGATCCTGTACATAAAGACAAGGTGTATCTACTCGACAAGGCATTATACGGATTACACCAGGCCCCGAGAGCCTGGTGCGAGACGCTTTCCCAACATCTGCTGACCAACAGGTTCACCAGAGGGACTGTCGATAGTACCTTGTTCACTAAAGAGGTTGCAGGATATCTACTCATCGTGCAGATTTACGTGGATGATATATTCTTTGGTTCAACGAACGAAGAGTTGTGTAAAGAGTTTGAGAAGGTGATGAAAAAGAAGTTTGAAATGAGTTCAATGGGGGAGATGAAGAAATGAGTTCAATGGGGAAGATGAAGTTCTTCCTAGGGCTTCAGGTTGAGCAACTGCCCAATGGAATCTTCATACAACAGACTAAATATGTGAATGATGTGTTGGAAAAATTCAATATGTCCGAATCATCTCCCACATCAACCCCCTGGCTACAAGTCATGGCATATGTCCGGATGAAAGTGGTGAGAAAGTGGATGAAATGCAGTATCGGTCAATCATTGGATCGTTAATGTATCTGACAGCATCACGACCGGACATCATGTATCCAACTTGCCTCTGCGCCCGGTACCAGTCAAGTCTG